>NW_016805896.1:5361952-5378496 GCF_001698545.2 Rhinopithecus bieti
AATTATTTATGCACCCAATACAGGAGCACCCACATTCAGAAAGCAAGTCCTTAGAGACTTACAAAGAGACTTAGACTCCCACACATTAATAATGGGAGACTAACACCCCACTGTCAACATTAGACAGATCAACGAGACAGACAGTTAACAAGGATATCCAAGAATTGAAGTCGTTCATTTTTAGAATGATTGTCATAAGATTTCCATCTGTACCACAGAGTGCTTCAATCAAGATATTTTGTAATAATGTCCAGAACAGGATCAGATATTTACATACAGAACATATATTTTGTTTCTTGTATGGTTTATATACACACTATATGCATTTTCAGATTTTTCCCTTCTTCACTATCATGATTTCTGTGTATATATATTTTTATTGTGAGAAAAGACTAAATTTTCAGAAAATATGTGCTGCAAATAAGTTACTCAATTACAATACTTGAACGCAAGTCTTTGATTATCTACAGAGGCGTACTAAAATATGGTTTTTGCCATATGGTTGCCTCTAATCCCAGTTACACATATTTGAGAGCTACCAACTAGACTTAGCAGCGGTTACTTGCTGATACTGAACCAGCATGGAAGACACCAGACACTGGGGCCATTACACTTGGCAAGCTTCTTCATGTCCCACTCTGTGCATTTTTTTTTTTTTTTTTTTTTTTTTTTTTTTTTTTTTTTTTTTTTTTTTGAGATGGAGTTTCACTCTTGTCTTGCAGGATGGAGTGCAATGGTGTGATCTCGGGTCACTGCAACCTTGCCTCCCCGTTTCAAGTGATTCTCCTGCCTCAGCCTCCCAAGTAGCTGGGATTACAGGCACCCACCGCCATGCCCAGCTAATTTTTTTTTATTTTTAGTATAGACAGGGTTTTACCATGTTGGTCAGTCTGGTCTTGAACTTCTGACCTCAGGTCATCCACCTGCCTCGGTCTCCCAAAGTGCTGAGATTACAGGCATGAGTCACTGCACCCAGCCCCACTCTGTGCATTTTGATCAATGAAATACTGAGTCTACTTTTGATATCTCCCAAAGTCTTCTAAATTATTTCGCCAGCATAAGTGTCCTGCATTCTTGCATTATGGCACTAATGGTACCGTAAAAAGCCAAGCCCCTGCATTATGGCACTAATGGTATCGTAAAGAGCCAAGCCCCTGAGTTAGTCTGTGTGGGTTTTAATCCTGGCTTCAGCACTTGACAACCGCATGAACCTGGGCAAATTATATAATCTCTGCTGGCCTCCATGTTCTCATCATAAAAGAGAGACAATCATAATGATGAATTTATTGAATTATTTAAAGATCAAGTGAGCCAATACATGTATAAAGTATCTGGAAAAGCATCCAGCAAATGTTACAGGTAAATAAACAACGATTACTTGGATGGTTTAATTCCATTGCTTATCTTTGATTTCACTTTCTGTAACTGATACTTAATACTGTAGTAGCCATTGACAATGATTACCCCAGATTCATTATATCCAAAATAGAATTCATCCTTTCCCTCTACCATATGTCTTTCTCAAACATACTCCTTTTATTCTATTTTCTACCTAGCTGATAGCATAGTCAGTTCCAGTTTTATAAACTAGAAAACTCAAAAAAAAAAAAAAATCTTCATCCTCCCTATCTCTTCTTCTTTGGTCCCAAACCCAAGAAATTACCAAATCTTGTCCAAATAGCACCCTCAATATTGTGCTTCAGGTCCTTCTTCCTTCCTCCCAGGAGGGCTACAAAAACTTTCCCTGTATCCAACCATTCCTCACCTCTCCACCTTCAATTCCATCCTATATATGGTCACCAGGCTTCTCTTCCTAAAACATAACCCTGACCACATGGCTTCCAATTTTTAAAATCTATTCGTTCTATGCATATATGTAAATGCATAGGTTTTACTTTATATATATATTTACTATATATAGTTTTTNAAATATATTATATATAATATATAAAATATATTATATATAGTTCTATATATATATATAGTTCTATATAGAGAGAGAGACTTCTCATTCTCAGAGGTCTTACAGCCCACTAGGGAGGTAGCCAAGTGAGCTGGTGATTTTAACACAGTGCGACACATGCTATTTTTGTTGATATGCGCAAAATTGTATGAGACTAGAGAAGAGGCAGTAGCATGGACTAGGGACAGGAGTATAAGAACAAAGACTTCCTTCCGGGTGTTAAGTGCTAAACAAAACAAAACAACAAACTTCAATTGCTTCTTACTGCAAGTGGTGGATACCAAATTCTGCAGTTGCAATCTGGCATTCCAACTCTCCATACAACTATCTCAATTGAGCCTTAGGGCAGTTTTCCACACTCTATAATCTAGCTGACTTGTCTTTTTACAGTTCCACAAAAGAGCCCAAGCACCAGCACTTTTTTCCCACTTATTTGCACATTTACTTCTCTCAGCCTGGAGCAGCCTTCTTCCCCATTATTATTTTTCAAAAAACAGGTTAAATGCTCCTACCTCTACAGTGAAGTCTACTAAAATGCCCTCATCAGAATTAATTTATGTCATTTTTCCTCCCTTGACCAGTGTGCCATTTTAAACTAATCTACTACGCATACATCTTTCTCTCCCATTGCCCTGTGTACTAAAAGGAGGCGGGTGCCATGTCTCATTCATCTTTGTAGTTCCCAAAGGGGCTTTTACAATAATGGGCAGCACCTAGGAGGTACTCTGTGAATGCTGTTTGAATTAAATTAAATGAAAATGGTTGAGAAGGCATTTTCATTCTTCGTGATCTTTGGGCACTTCCCTGAAAGGCCCTCTATTTAAAGGATTTAACCTTTTGGCAGAAGATGTTCATGTTCTTTCTTTCAACTAGGAGGGAGGGGTTTTTAACAGAAATAAAAGCCAAAAAAACTCTGTTTGGCCACTTAAAATTATGTAGAAATAAAGTATTATCATTCTTTGTTTCAGAGCTTCTCAGATGCTTTAAAAATTGTTTTGAAACCAAAAGTCAGAAAGGGTTTAAAATTCCTGTCTGAGAGGACACAGAATAATAAATAAACTTAGGATGACTTCAAAAAACTGGACAGAAACTAACTGTGGTGTTCACACTGCCTTGTGCTTGCTGTCTACAGAGTCTTATTTATTAAATATTTTGTGTTCCCACTTTGCAGAGTTAAATAATTTACATAGAATGTAGCCCAATAAATGAAGTGATAGTTAACAAACAAAAAGAGAACAGAAAGTTATAAAATGCATAATGGATGAGCAAATGTAAGATAAAAGAAGAGTAAAATACTTTTGCTTTCATTTACTTATGAGATAGTTTTAAATTTTCAAAGGAAAAAATAGCTTATGTAATTATGTCTTCAAAATACTAATGCACCAGGGGGCCCTATCAGAGTTATGAATGTATCTATGAGAGAAATACGGAAACAATGACTGGCTTAAAGTCACACAGCCAGCTAATGAGAGAGAGATTCGAATCCACATCTCCTGACCATCAGTCCTCCACCTGTCTCAACAGTGTTAGGTCATGATGCCTCCAACAAAGCATCATGAATTATATTCAGGGTTACAACACAGAATGTATATGCTAAAGTAAGAGATTTCCAGGAAAACTATGTTTCTCATGTGTCCATTTTCACTTTTAATATTGTGTTTCCATTCAGACAAATCTCTTGACCTAAGTGACTGTGTAATCACCTCTACCTCACATCAATGGTTTTCCAGAAAAATAAATATCTTAAGTTCCAACTATTCTATGACTGCACAGAAATGTCCAATTTGATGCTTGAAGCACCTGTAGATTGTAACTGGGTGGAGAGAGGAGGAGACAGGTGAAGAAGAAAAGAGGCTGCTGATGTATTAGTAGAAGCATTCCCTGATATTTTCTTGGTGACAGCAATAAACAACTTTTGTTTTACACTTTATCAGCTGGACTTCTAGAAATTAGCAGAATGGTTAAGAATGGTAGAAACTGGATCAGATAGCATTGGTGTGAATTCTGGCTCTACTATTTAGTGTGACTTCAAGCAGTCTTCCCTATGAGTAAATTGGGATAAAAATAGCTATCTTCTTTAAAGCGTTGTTAGAGGGGCTAAATGATATATGCGAAAGTACTCATGGATTTTGGCATTTGATAATTCCCCATTAATTTAGCTATTATTGTTAGTGGTAGTATAAAATTATTAATTTTGCTTTTCCATGTACGATAATATGATAGAAAGGAAAAACGGGGGTTTGAGGATGGAGATAAGTAACTAAAGAAAAGGACAAGTACTTGTGAGAAGAGACTAAAAATGATTTGGAGACTGATTTCCAAGGGACGAACACACCATAAGCTCATGATTTTAGAATGATTTTATTTTCCTTGAAGGAGAAGAAAAAAGAACTATAGTAAATTTCAGGGGGATCTAGAATGACGGAGCATTTATGAAAAGAGAGGACTAAGAGTAAAAGGATCCTTTAAAAGATTTACCATTTTTATTAAAGTGTCACCATTCATTAAAGTCCCCAGTTAGGATAAATTAGCCTTGATGAAGATGTTCACATCCTCATTTTGGGAATCAGCCTTGACTGACCACTGCGGGAGTTGCTCTGTCCGGGCAGACAGAGGGCTGCCTGACCAGCTCATCTGTATCAGCTATGAGCAGGAGTACAAATGCCATCACCACCAAGTGTTTTCTCAAGGATAAAGTGGCTTACAGTGGACTACGCAGCTCTGGCTTTCGTATATAATCTCATAGAATAAAAGGCACACACTATCATATCCACGTACTCAAAGAAGCTAGGAAAGCCCCTGGTAGTTACATGTATTGAAAATATTTTATGACAATGTTTCTTAATAACTACTAAAAGTTTGGTTGAGAGAACTGAGGAACTTCTGAAGCATATTTTCACATTCCATTTTTCTAAATACTCTTTGCTCTACCCTGGATTAAAGTAGACTTTCAGAGAAGCATGAATGTGTACTGCGTCATACTGGTGAGGTATAAAGTTGCTTTTACTAACGTGCAATTTGACACTGTAATATCAGCTTGTATGAAGAGACAGTACGTAAAAAAGTATAAAAATGTAACTGTATGACAACAGTTACACAGATTTTGCTCATTACAGTCCACAATAACCACTTTGTGACCATCCATGGGGAAAACGTCTCTATCATTTCCTAGTCAGTAGCAGTCGGCCTTCTGCTAAGCAACTGATCTGTTTGTTATTCTCTTATGGACACTGCGAATTGTATAATTCATCTTGTGTTCCCCTTTGCACTGGATGCTGGAAATCTTGAGGCAAATCTTTGTTTGATCTTGAAGAATACATATAAATCTTTTAGACATATTTTTGTGTTCTTTTGGCTTTATTTTACTCTTCTACCATTATATTGTCTTCAACTTATATTTCTTTTTATTAAAAATTTAGTTTACCTTGCCATATTATATGCTGACTTCAATCATATACTGTAACATAAAGAATGAATTAATCAATTATTCTAATAATAAAGAGGTTATACCATGATATGTACTAGGATAAAAGGCAGAGCATATCTCAGCCTATACAAATATATAGAGTTCTAATATAACAAGAATTCTAAAAGTAAGCAGTCACTAGAATGGTTTCTGTTGCTCACACAAGTTGGACTTAATGTCTCTTATATCCTTTAGGTCTTTTCCTCATGTTAACATAATGGCTGTGCAGCTCCACTAATTTTGCTGTTTATTAGAAAAAAAATGAAAGGAATAGGGGCAGAAGCAGGGCCAGTGGACAGCCACCTACATCTCAATGGCTATGCCTGAGTCACACTGTCACCCATACTTATAAGGGAGATCAGAAAAAATAATCTGTAATATTTACAACCTATAGAGCAGGGTCAGGTGAGTCAGTTGGGTTGGAATTAGGTATTGGATGTGAAAACATAAATTATGCTACTGGTATCAACTATGTAAATACGGCAAATTTTCAACTGTAAGTTTAAGTTCAAGTCAAATTATCTATTTTCCAATTTTCTAGGAAAACGTAGGCCTGTGTTTAAGAAACAGAAGCATTTACACAATTAGTGATTTGATTTAGGGGTTAAAAAAAAGTCCAATGAAGGAAAGGCATTTTTTTTTTTCTAGACAACTTAGCAGGCCCTGTGCCCCAGAAGCTTGAGCCAATTGTGAAACATGCCACTAGTGCATTAGTTCTGGATAGTTTTTTTCCCCCCCTTTTTAGAAAGCATTTCAACCTAACACACTCACAGTTATCCAGAGTATATCATCATTTGCTTAGCCTTATTTAAGTCGGAAAAAAAAAATGTGTGTGTGTGTGTATGTGTGTGTGTGTGTGTGTCTGTATGTATATACATGCATTGCTGAAGGTGAAAATAATAGGTCACTACCTCTTTGGCTTCTTTTTACTGCAATTCCATGCTTTGTTTTGTAGCCATAGCCTCTTGCATGAGCTAATAGGAATAACCCATGATTGTCTGTAGGAGGCACTATCAGTTGAGGTGACAATTCTAGAATTTTTAATGGAACAAGCTCCAAGCCATGAAGTTATTCTCTTCTTCAGTTCCAAGTAACTTTAACAATTAATTCTAATAGATTTGGCAGAAGTTCCTCAAGTCCAGTCAACTGTCTAACTTCAAGGTCCTGCACAATGCATAATAGTTGTACAGGAAATCCAGGTTTCAAGGGCATGCCTTCATAGCAGCCATGTATTAGAAACAGATGGAGTTTTTAAAACAGAAGCATGGAGACTCTAACTCATTAAAATAAGATACAAAAATAGAATTAAATAATAAATCAACCATAGTAACAGGTATTAACATTCCTGTGTACTCCAAAAAGAGAAAAAAACTGATGCTGCAGTCCTTTGCTAAATGCTGGGCATAAAAGCACTTTCAATGGACAATAGAAATGTAAGTAATTTCACTTTAAGAAGGAATTCATAGAGAATTTCCCCAAATAGGTGACTTTATTGAGCTTGATACAGGTTCAAGCAATGCTTGGGATTTTACCTAACTGCAGTATCTGGACTCATTTATCATGGCTTAGTGGTTTAAGTAACAGTTTAATAGCTGAAAACTGGTCTTACCGATGATTTTTCTCTGACATTGAATCAGGCACTCGCCTCCACAGAACTGCTTCTCTAGCTTTCATTTTTGTTCTGTAGAATACAAATAACTCTAAAAAATCGTAGCTCAAATAAACAAGTAACAAAACTGGAAACATTAAACGAGTAACAATGTCTTCAGTGATATCTCAACATATTTTGGAACTCTAAATACAGATTTGTTTTGCAACCTAAATAATTTCACCTTCTCTGTAGGAAGCACAGGGACTTGAATAAAAACAAAATGAAACATTGTCTCATTTTGCTGAAGTTTCTGTCTATATCTGGAATGTCTACTATTAAAATGTCATTCTTTATTAACTTTTGGCAGCATCTGGTGAACCACTAAAATACGCTTTTGTATGGGACAAAGGGAAGATAGGAAATCTATTTCTTGATGAGCAGGCAATTCTCTTTGGTTTGTGGGAAGTATGACTTGAGATAAAAGGATTTGACTAAATGATCTTTTGAGCTCCAGTCTAATGTGCTTTATGTTGCACTCCTTTAGCAGAGAGATCTTACCTACTAGATGCAAGTATGGAAACACATGTACTGCACATTTCCATGCACATATATACCTATGTGTTTGCACATGAGGTAAAGGAGGTTTAAGGTGTTACAGAAACGACAGTCGTAGAGAGACAACAGAGTGGGAAGAAAATCATGGTCAAATGCTTAAAAAATATCAAACCTGAGAAAAATAGCCTGGAAAGCAAAGAGAGTTTTTCATGAGGATCTGCCTAAGATTTCAGTGTATGTTCCTTACTAGTGGAACCAACAAATCACAGCATTGAAAATTCTTCCCTGCACCTCTTACAGATGAAAACCAAATACACTTGCAAAATGATGTGTTCCAGCTTTAAATAAAACGTAGACTGAAAAAAAAAAATAGCCTCCATAAAAATGGCTTCTCCTCTCTCTTGCTCATTGAGAAAACATCAAAATTTCGAAAATGAGCGAAAACCACAAATCACGCATTCTTAAACAATAGAAGAGTCAACTTCTTATGCTGGGGATAGTCAGATCCTATTTGCATAAAACTGACTGCCTCTATGAAATACAGTTCCACCAAATCATAATTTTACTTATTCCTATTACTATAATTAATGTTTATTTGATTATGTAAGTATAGGGATATGGCCGTTTTCTGTTATTGATTAATTCTAATAACAGTAATAGGTAATAGTGTAATATGTTCTAGGAACTGTTATCAGTATTTTATATTTAGTATACATATACTCACCAAAATCCTTGATGGAGGTACCATCATTATCCCTATTTTCACACATAATAATGTTTGAAGCTAATTGCCCAAAAGCATGCAATTGAGACTAATATCTGACATCAGTCAATGTGGGTCTAGAATCCCTACTCCTAACGATGATACTGAACTTCTAAGAGTGTTTTATTTTTAAATTAATTAATCTTAGCCTGAAAAGTGTAAGGACAACATACTCCAGAAGACAAAAAGTCATTAAATCACAACTATTTCTCTTTAAGTCTCCAACTTCATTTGAGTGAAACAACATTTTATGAAATTCTGCTAATTTTTCAAGAGCCTAATAGCAAAAGCCCAAGTGAATAATGGATCTTGGATTTCTACCCAGAACACACGTGGCCATGCTGTTTTATCATGTAGCACCAGTCACTCCTTTCTACTGTCAAATATTCTGCTAAAGACCATAGCTTCGTGTTCCGAAAGAGTGATGAGCTCAAGGATGTACCCTGCCCTTATAATTATAGGACACTGAGTAACCTACAAGAGAGCACTGAGCTAGGTAACAGTGCCCCGGGACTTGAGCCCCGTTTTGGTTTTGTGATGTGGAAATGATACCAATCTATTCAAAGCGAGGGTAAATATATGAATGAGAAGACAGATTTGTGGATAATTTAAAATTCCTAGAAGACACCCTGAGTAGCCAATCAATTTCTGTGTTTTCATTATGTCCAAATAGGTCACATTCTCTTTGGATTCCTGGAAAACCTATTGGATCTTTCTGGGTCAATAAAGTAATTGAGGAATTATTTATTTCTAGTTCTGCCACTCAGTGTCAGAGGAGCAGTCTTACTTGAATTATGGAACTTCCCACTATAAAACAATCTATTGTGGAATATGCCCTCCTTTAAGAGAAAAACCCGAGGGACAAACAAAAACCTCTGATCTTACAATGCATTTTCAAAACCTATGAACCAAAGATCTAAATATTTCCTCCAGCAGGGATAAATCACATTCACAATAGTATAAGACAGGTACTGATGAACTGTGGGGCTCAGATAGAAGGAGCTGAAAGGGGAGCAGAGGGCAAAGGAAGAATTAAAGCTGGAGGAAAGACAGTTCGTGAGAGAAAGCCCAGTGAGAGATAGAAGAGTCTGAAGGGTAGTGGAGAAAGGAATGGTAGCAGAGGAATGGCACCTCTGCCCTGGTTGTTCAGCATATTTTTATTCCCCTGATTTTGCAGGCCAGAAGCAATTACTGTGGATCTCCCTGAACCTCTGTCCTAGAGAGTGGAGTACTTATTCACTCCCTCTTCGCTCATTATTCTTTGGGAATCATGGAGCCTTTCCAAGGTTGAACAACAAAGAACTTCATCTCAGTCCCCACATGAATGATTACTTCCACATGTACTCTAAAGAACATACATACTTCTGATTTCTTTCAAAAATTTGGTTTCTTTCAAATTTGTTTTGAATATTGTTCCCCTTTTATGATCTCAAAGCAGAATTAAGGAATTAGTGGGTTTTAGAAATTCAGCTTTCATCCAATCCATGCTAAGTAATTCACCTTTTATGTACAGATCCAGTATGCCCCAAACTCACTTGCTTTTAAGTGCTTGGTTTTCTGCACAAGTGATTACATTTAGTTCTCTATCAGTCGGACACAAATGTTTGGGTTGTCACGGCTTCCAGGAATATTTTTCTTTTAGATATTCAGAAACATACAAACCTTTAAAAAAAACCCTCTCATTTCTCTACAAAGTTTTAAAAATTATAATTTCTGTGCAAGTTTCTGACAACAGAAAAGACATACTGTGTTTGCACACCACAGCACTAGACACCAGAAAAAATAATTTTGCTCTGTCCAAATCCAGTAATGGATATCAATTACTTGGAAAACAGTTTGTAATTTAACTCACTCTTATCTCTTCAAACAGGATATTTATAATAGAAGTCAGATGATATCCTACCAAGCTTTATGAGGAGAGTGGTTTTCTGGGTTTCTTTAAGGGAGCTGACTTCCAAAAGATTTTTTGATTGGTTCTTAAGACTGGAAAATTTCATTATCAGCCTCATGTCCAAAGGCAAAAATCTGTAATTTTTAATGGTAAATACAAACAGTAATTATCACATACTGTTTGTAGCATGTCAAAATAAGAGCACAGCATTTCCAGTTGGGAAAAAATCACATGCAAAGTAGTACAAAATTATAAAATACTTTTATAATTTTACAATTATATTTTCATACAAAGGTGCACAGAGCACAGCAATTTAATACTATAAGTTCTATTTATTGCTGTTATTTTATTAATACACAAAAGTCAGTATTTGTGTTTATGTGTAATATGGTCCAACTCATAGCTTTTGAAGAGCAGTAATATTGTTTTAATATCTCTAAGAGAAATCATAGAGAATACAGCAAACCAAAGATCAGGAACAACCATCTTCATGTTTACTCAATAATTTAACACACACTAGGCAACACAGTGACCTACTCAAATCCCTAGAGGACTTTACCGTTGTCAAAAACATAAAGAGAAGTCAACCAGCAGCCCTCAAATGCTGTATTTCCATCAATGTCCAAAACACTTGAAACGTAAGAGTTTCCCTTAAGTCTTCATTGTCAGATTTAATTAGCAAAATCAAAACCAGAAAGCAAGATTGTAAGACTATGATCATTTGATATTAAAAGCCATCACTAGATATTGTCTCATTATAAAATGGCCTTCAAATTAAAATTAATATAATAAAAGACAAATGATCTTGAAGTTTGAGCTTGAGTCATTTTACCTGCAATCTTTAGTTTCCTCAACTGCAGAGAGACCAACAGGCCTGCCTTAATTACCTCACAAGGTTATGGAGAGGTTCAAAGGAGTTAATATATATGAAAACTGTGGGAAGCACAAGGTGAAATATAAATGTGAAATATTATTAGAAAATACCCATGAATCTTATGTAGGGTTTGTGAGAGGTTTTCTTTTATAATTTAGATGGACATGATGCTTATAAATTATCTAAGGTAATCTGCACATTTTAAAATAATTATTATTATTCTAATCTTTTTCAGATTTTCCACTCGGGCAAATGGAACATTACACAGGTGATATTAAAGTAGATTTTCAAGGTGTAAATGTTTTTGCCTGTACTACAAGCTGAGTCCTGTCTCCATATAGTCACCTTCAGCAGTTAGCAGTAAAAGAAATTAAATTTAGTTCTCATTTTATTAAAACAAGAAAATTAAAAAGAATAGTTTTGGAAACAAATTTAATAATATTTTTAAAAAAGGAGTATATTGGTAAAAATAATTCATTGCATACAGTGATTCTCCTACATCTCTGGTCTTTTTTTTCAGAAAATATTAGGTTACCTCATGATTTACAAGTGAAAAACTGCTTAAGCAAGACAGAGCATCTCCTTTAGTGAAGAGTGACCTGGGAGTTAAGAGGGTCTCTAACAAGTTACTTCACAAGTTTTCTAAAGTGGGACTGAAACACTGATTTCTTTGCTTGAATGTTTTAATTAGGGGCTGAAAGCTCATCTTTCTTGACTCTTAGTTTATAACTCAGCCTTTCTGTTCAAGAATTTGTCTCCTGTAAATGAAAGACACGAATGATAAATATGTGCATGTGTCCAGAACAGACATGCGTGCTCTGCTGCCTGCCCCTGCTTGGGCCCATCTGCTCTGATGGCAAAGTGCCCATTGGCAAGCTGGTCCATCTTACTTCAGCAGAGCTGCCAGCCTTCTAAGGGTCTGTGTGTGGGTATACTGTGGTGAGAGTTAGCTTTCTGCAAGGAGCCCTTCCACCCAACATACATATGGGTCTATTTGCACTTGACCACACTTGTTGGCTCTCATATGTCATAAAACAAATGCTCCTAGCATGAATAAAAAGAGGGAAGAGCTGCACTAATATTTCAGGCATCAGTGAACATAGAACACATACAAAACTTCCTGTAGGAAATGGCTCAGAGTGGACAAGGAGGCCACGGACAAAGGGAGGAGGAAAATGATCCATTTTTCTATTATTAGTGTGAGAGGTAAGAAGTAATGTTAGCTTGAAAGTCCCAGTGTGAGCATTTTATCATCCCACATAAAAGTGCATTTCCCTCTCTCATACAGTTCTGTAAAGGTCTAGAAGAGACAATACATGTACTCAGAGTATTCCCCTGTCTTTGGGGTCACTGTCGACCCAATATAGCATGCCCTCTTTATAGCCCTCTTTCAACCTAAATCTGAAAGCCCCAAAGCCAAGGACAGGATGCAAAGCTCAGGACTTTATAATAAAGGGATAACAGTGAAATATTTTAAGGACTAAACTGATCTAGGCATGGCTCCGTTCTTTATAAATATTAAAGTGCAGCTACAAAAGGCAAACAAGATCCTGAATAAAGTGACTGACAGAGATCAAGACATGCCATCTAAATTTTTAGGAATTTCATGCACAAGCATCAAAGGCACTGCTGCAGAAGAACCCAGGAGAGTGACAACTGCTATAGTTACTAATTCATTCATTCAACAAATACTTAATGAGCCTCAGCTCTGTGCCAGGTGCTAGGGATACAAAAGAGAACAAGAAACAGATAAAAATCCCTTCCCTTGTGCAGCTTACATTGTAGTGGGGGAGAAAGACAATGAACAGCCCAATACATGTATGCTTCAATGTCAGGTAGTAAAAAAGGCCATAAGGAAAAGTAAAGCAGGAAAAGTGGATACAGAGGGACAAGGTGCTGTATTAGGCAGAATGGTAGAGAAGGCGTCACTGAGGATATGTGAAGTGAGAGAGAAAGCCGCGGAGATCTGGAGTAAGTGTTCCAGGTAGGGGTCAGAGCAAGTGCAATGGTCCTGAGCTGGGCAAAAGGTTGGCTTATTCAGAGAACAGCAGTGAAGCAGAGGGATGGAAGGCAAGGAATAGAGTAATATGAGATGAGGCTGGACAGGGAGGCTCAAGCAAGGTCATCTAGGACTTACAAGTCATGTTTTGCAAGGGAACTGATGTTTAACCTAAGTGTGATGGGACATGACGAAGATTTTAGGTCAATGAATGATATTATCTCTGATTTATACTTTTATATGATTATTCTTGGTTCATTCTGAAGGACTAGCCACGGAAACCAAAGTAGGAGCAGAGAATACAGTCATCCAGCTACCAAAATAATATAATAGTCACTTGGATTGAACGGCTCTTGGTGGAGTCAGTAAGAAGTGGTTAGATTGGGATATATTTTGAGGGCACAGCTGACAGAACTTACTGATGGATTGGTTATGAAGTGTCAGGGGAAACGGGAGACAAGAATAACACCTACTCAGCATCGGATGACTGCTGGAAACATACTGAGATGAGGGAAGCCTGGAGGAGGAGGATATATCAGGAAAAGGAGTAATCAAGAGTTCTGTTTGAAATATGGAGTAAGCAGCTGTAAATAAAAGTCTATGGTTGATACTTCTATCATCAGAAAATACAGTCCAAACACTAAAGACACATCTGTCACCTAGTGAATGCTCAATAAGTGATGGCTTTTATGTTGTGGTTGTTATTGTTACTACCAAACTGACACCATCTTTTGCCTCTAAGATGTTACTTTATGAAGGAATTTGATATATGGGAGCAGGGGGACTCAGNAAATTAAATTTAGTTCTCATTTTATTAAAACAAGAAAATTAAAAAGAATAGTTTTGGAAACAAATTTAATAATATTTTAAAAAAGGAGTATATTGGTAAAATAATTCATTGCATACAGTGATTCTCCTACATCTCTGGTCTTTTTTTTCAGAAAATATTAGGTTACCTCATGATTTACAAGTGAAAACTGCTTAAGCAAGACAGAGCATCTCCTTTAGTGAAGAGTGACCTGGGAGTTAAGAGGGTCTCTAACAAGTTACTTCACAAGTTTTCTAAAGTGGGACTGAAACACTGATTTCTTTGCTTGAATGTTTTAATTAGGGGCTGAAAGCTCATCTTTCTTGACTCTTAGTTTATAACTCAGCCTTTCTGTTCAAGAATTTGTCTCCTGTAAATGAAAGACACGAATGATAAATATGTGCATGTGTCCAGAACAGACATGCGTGCTCTGCTGCCTGCCCCTGCTTGGGCCCATCTGCTCTGATGGCAAAGTGCCCATTGGCAAGCTGGTCCATCTTACTTCAGCAGAGCTGCCAGCCTTCTAAGGGTCTGTGTGTGGGTATACTGTGGTGAGAGTTAGCTTTCTGCAAGGAGCCCTTCCACCCAACATACATATGGGTCTATTTGCACTTGACCACACTTGTTGGCTCTCATATGTCATAAAACAAATGCTCCTAGCATGAATAAAAGAGGGAAGAGCTGCACTAATATTTCAGGCATCAGTGAACATAGAACACATACAAAACTTCCTGTAGGAAATGGCTCAGAGTGGACAAGGAGGCCACGGACAAAGGGAGGAGGAAAATGATCCATTTTCTATTATTAGTGTGAGAGGTAAGAAGTAATGTTAGCTTGAAAGTCCCAGTGTGAGCATTTTATCATCCCACATAAAAGTGCATTTCCCTCTCTCATACAGTTCTGTAAAGGTCTAGAAGAGACAATACATGTACTCAGAGTATTCCCCTGTCTTTGGGGTCACTGTCGACCCAATATAGCATGCCCTCTTTATAGCCCTCTTTCAACCTAAATCTGAAAGCCCCAAAGCCAAGGACAGGATGCAAAGCTCAGGACTTTATAATAAAGGGATAACAGTGAAATATTTTAAGGACTAAACTGATCTAGGCATGGCTCCGTTCTTTATAAATATTAAAGTGCAGCTACAAAAGGCAAACAAGATCCTGAATAAAGTGACTGACAGAGATCAAGACATGCCATCTAAATTTTAGGAATTTCATGCACAAGCATCAAAGGCACTGCTGCAGAAGAACCCAGGAGAGTGACAACTGCTATAGTTACTAATTCATTCATTCAACAAATACTTAATGAGCCTCAGCTCTGTGCCAGGTGCTAGGGATACAAAAGAGAACAAGAAACAGATAAAATCCCTTCCCTTGTGCAGCTTACATTGTAGTGGGGAGAAAGACAATGAACAGCCCAATACATGTATGCTTCAATGTCAGGTAGTAAAAAAGGCCATAAGGAAAAGTAAAGCAGGAAAAGTGGATACAGAGGGACAAGGTGCTGTATTAGGCAGAATGGTAGAGAAGGCGTCACTGAGGATATGTGAAGTGAGAGAGAAAGCCGCGGAGATCTGGAGTAAGTGTTCCAGGTAGGGGTCAGAGCAAGTGCAATGGTCCTGAGCTGGGCAAAAGGTTGGCTTATTCAGAGAACAGCAGTGAAGCAGAGGGATGGAAGGCAAGGAATAGAGTAATATGAGATGAGGCTGGACAGGGAGGCTCAAGCAAGGTCATCTAGGACTTACAAGTCATGTTTTGCAAGGGAACTGATGTTTAACCTAAGTGTGATGGGACATGACGAAGATTTTAGGTCAATGAATGATATTATCTCTGATTTATACTTTTATATGATTATTCTTGGTTCATTCTGAAGGACTAGCCACGGAAACCAAAGTAGGAGCAGAGAATACAGTCATCCAGCTACCAAAATAATATAATAGTCACTTGGATTGAACGGCTCTTGGTGGAGTCAGTAAGAAGTGGTTAGATTGGGATATATTTTGAGGGCACAGCTGACAGAACTTACTGATGGATTGGTTATGAAGTGTCAGGGGAAACGGGAGACAAGAATAACACCTACTCAGCATCGGATGACTGCTGGAAACATACTGAGATGAGGGAAGCCTGGAGGAGGAGGATATATCAGGAAAAGGAGTAATCAAGAGTTCTGTTTGAAATATGGAGTAAGCAGCTGTAAATAAAAGTCTATGGTTGATACTTCTATCATCAGAAAATACAGTCCAAACACTAAAGACACATCTGTCACCTAGTGAATGCTCAATAAGTGATGGCTTTTATGTTGTGGTTGTTATTGTTACTACCAAACTGACACCATCTTTTGCCTCTAAGATGTTACTTTATGAAGGAATTTGATATATGGGAGCAGGGGGACTCAGATAGGGTAGGAATTGTTTAAAACATCTATCAGCACATGTTCTAGTTCTGAACTAGAGAGAAAATCTGAGGAAAACTATGAAGTGTTCAAAAGCAGTAGTTACCAAGGAAGGAAATGGCAGGAGAACAGCAATGAAAACTTCAAGAGGCCTGAGATAAACAATAGAGAAAGAGTTCTCAGATGTTCCAGCCTCACCTGGAAAGATTTTTTTTTTTTTTTTTTTTTTTTTTTTTTTTTTTT
>NW_016805896.1:5378861-5413759 GCF_001698545.2 Rhinopithecus bieti
TTTTTTGAGATGGGGTTTTTACTCTTGTTGCCCAGGCTGGAGTGCAGTGGCAAGATCTCGGCTCACTGCAACCTCTGCCTCCTGGGTTCCTCTCCTGCCTCAGTCTCCCTAGTAGCTGGGATTACAGGCATATGCCACCACGCCCAGCTATTTTATTTTTTGGTATTTTTAGTCGAGACGGGGTTTCGCCATGTTGGCCAGGCTGGTCTCGAACTCCTGACCTCAGGTGATCCACCCACTTCTGCCTCTCAAAGCGTTGGGATTACAGGCATGAGTCACTGTGTCTGGCCCTGGGAAGATTTTGTAAATGAGATGGTAAAGATCCACTTTGGATCAACTGACTCAGTCTTCAAGGATCCATCCCAGAATCTATTATTTAAAAGTGTTCCTTGCATAAGTGCATGTTTGAAACCGCCACCCAAGGACACAGTCTTCTAAACCAAAATGGGAAATGTTTGTCAGCACTGGCTGTTAAGAGAGCATGACACAAAAAATATCATGATTGTCTTTTATATCAAGTGGGCCCACAAAGCTCATTTCTTAAATATATCAGAAGGTACCTATCAAAAAGAGGCTTTTTCAGAAGGATGCATTGGAGGCCACAATCACAGAAATGCCACTGTACCTCAAAGAACATTTAAGACATCAGCTTCTTCCAGAACTGTAACTACAGTCACCTATGCAAGTAAACATTATAATGTGAGTTATGGGTACTATGGTATCTCAGAAAGAATATGAAGAAGGGATGAGATAACCAAGGACTTAAACCCGGGTGTGCCTCCAGCAAATCATGTGACTTGAGAAAACTTTCTTTACCTTCTTAGATCACAGTATTCTTAACTTTAAATGGACGATCTTATTATCTTCTTGATTTACAAGAGTCCTATGTTGCCACATTGTTGCTTCAATTGAAAACTTGGGTAAAGAGGAGATTGTTTTGCTTTTAACTGTTTTCCAGTTCTGTATGAGACTTCACTTGAAAAAAGAGTTCCCTTCCTTTAAAAAAAGTAGCTTGAGAAACATTATAGTAAATAATCTCAAAAGTATCTTGTAGGAACAAAGGAACTAACATGTGCTAAACCTTCATTACAGGCCAAGAATTTCAGGCTTGTCATCTCATTTGGTCCTCAATGCAATCCCAAAAGCTCTAGGGCCATGAATACACCCACTTCAGAGATGACGAAATTGTGGTTCAGAAGAGTTATTTATTTATCTAATGAAGTTTGTAATCAGAATCATTCTATTTCAGATTCATACGTGAAGTGCACCAAACCTCACAACCTTTACATTAATCCTTAATGTTTCCTTCTAGAGTTTTATGATTTCTGTTTTTGACTTAAAACAGTACAGCCTAAATTTGTAACATCTTTCCTTAGCTCTAAGTGATTTTTGGCAATTTTCAAAATTGTCTGCCATGAAATTCTCCCACAAGCTTTAGCTTCGTATTGGAAAACTATTACTAGGACACTTCCTCCTGGATGTTTAATGGCTTTCTCAAACTCAAGAAGTTTAAAACAAAATCATTATATTCAATCTAAACCTGTTCCTTGTTCTATCCTTTTGGATAACATCACCATCCACTCTGTTTACCTTTGACTCTTCCTTCTCACTAAACCATTCCCTGCAAGGCTCTGATAAATATTCCTCAGATCTATTCACTCCCTTCTGTCTGTAAGCTCCTGCTTTAATTATCTCTCATGAAGCTATTGCAATGGCTTACACCTACTCTGCCTGCATCCACTTGTATCATTCAAGTCCTTTTCCTCTGTGCATTCTTCTATATTATAATTTAAACTGCAATTTTGAAAATATTTCTATATGTACCTCCCCAACTATACCAGGAGATATTTCCAGTGCTGCATTCTATTAATGTTCCTATCTTTACTACCTAACAGTATCTCACACATAGTAGCTTTTCACACACAATAAAAAGTTTGCCAAATTAAAAAAAAGCAGTAAGTCAAAATTGAAAACATTTTTGTTGGAGCAACTGGACATTCATAGGCAAAACAATAAGCCTCCACTAAACCTCAGACCTTATACAAAAATTAACTCCAAATAGATCATAGACTTAAATGCAAAATAATGAAACTTTTAGGAAAAAAAAAAAGAGAAAATCTTCAGGATAGAGATTTAGGGAAAGAATTCTTAAACCTGATACCAAAAGCACAAGCCATTAAAATAAAAATGGATTCTTATCAAATGGTCCTCATCAAAATTAAAACTATTTGCTCTGTGAAAGACTTAGATAACAAGAACAAAAGACAAGATACATACTGAAAGAAACTATTTGCAAACCACAAATCCAACATATAGAATATATAATGGACTCTCAAAACCTACCAGTAAAAAGACAAACAATCCAATTAGAAAATGGGCAAAAGATATGAAGAGATATTTCGGAAAAGGGGTTACGCAGATGGCAAATAAGCACATGAAAAGATGTTCAACATCATTAGTCATTAAGGAAACAGTAAAACCACAATGAGATACTACTACACATGTATCAGAATATCTAACATAAAACATAGTGTTAACACTAAATGCTGGCAAACGCAGAGAAGCTTAATCTCTCACGCATTGTTTATGGGAATGTAAACTGGCACATCCATTCTGAAATACAGCTTGCAGTTTCTTACAAAACTAAACATCCAACAATCTCACTGTTGGGCATTCATCCCAGAGAAATGAAAGTTTACTTTCACACAAACCTATTCACAGATGTTCATAGCATATTTACTTACAATATTCAAAAACTGGAAAAAACTGAGATGTCCTTTAACAGGTGAATGGTTAAACAAAATGTGGTATATTCATACCTTGGAATACTACTCAGAAATTAAAAGGAATGACCTATGGACACGGGGCAAGGTGGATGGAACTCAAGGAAATTATCCTGAATTTTTAAAAATCTCAAAAGGTTTTACATACAGTAAAATTCCATTTATATAACATTTTTGCAATGATAAAATTATAGAGATGAAGAGATTACAGGTTGTCAGGGGTTAGGGATGGAAGGATGGAGAGGGGAAGAGAAATGAGCATGGCTATAAAAGGGCAGAACTATGGAACTGTTCTCTATCTTGATTTTAGTGATATTTATGCAAAGCTACATATGAGATAAAATTGCATGCACCTAAATACACACACACACACGCACACGTGTATATAAAACTTGTTAAATCTGAATAAGGTCTGTGAATTATGCCCAACTCAATTTTCTCATTACGATATTTTATTACAGTTTTGCAAGCTGCTACCATTGGGTAAATTGGGTGACAAGTTCAAGGGGCCTCTGTATTATTTACTGCAACTGCATGTGAATCTATAATTACCTGAAAATAAAAAAATTTTAAACACTGAAGGCATTTAAGAGTATTAAAGAAATTTAGGGCAGCTTCAGCTTAAGAAGTTCCAACAAGTTTTTGAGCAGCAGCAGCTGCTTTGGTTAATGTTATCCAACAGTTATAGGGATGACTGAGATTCACTGTATTAGTTAACATTGGTTATAGAAAAAGATTGGCTAAAAGGTCTTGACCCTTAGTCATTTTCTGTGTGACTAATTTAGTGTGTGACCTTGAGCAGTTTGTCTAACTTCTCTCTTAAATAAAAGGGTGGGGCTAAATGATACCTCTGCTTCTTTCAATTTTAATGTTCCACAAGCACATCATGATCCTAAGACAAAAGTAAGAGGATAAGAGCCGAGTTCCACAGAAGAATATGAAATATATCACTGGGACCTGGTTAGAAGAAAATGGCAGAATCTTTCCTTTTGGTAAGGTTGCCAAGGTGGTTTTGGGACAGCATTTGTTGGTTACAAGAAATTCTAATCTCTGGAAACAAGATACAGTAAGCAATGAACAGTGCCTAATACTTTCTTAGGAAAACTAGAAACATAACACAGCACCATCCTATTAAAACACAAGTAGTAGAGAACAACAGTAACACATTTCATCTATTATAGTGATCAGGATGCTGCACAATATAATTGAATACAAGGCTTATTTCACAAATACAACTATGACGATGGAATAGTAAAATGTTTTTAAGAATGGTTTTGTTGTGTTTGTGTGCATGTGTGTGCAAGTATTTTTAAAATAATTGACCAAAGTACTAACATCCTTTTGCATTGTAATAGTATTTTGCAAGGAAAGGTCTGTGTAGGAAGTTAAAACTGGAGATGCACAAGGACCCAGATTTCCTGAGCAATAATTAAAACTGTAAGGATTAGCTGACCAACAGTCCAAACAAAAATTAAGGGAGTTTTTTCTTCAAGGGAAGAAAACTCAAGGGAGTTTGCCATCTAACAAGCCAAACAAAGCCAGTGAGCTTACTGAGAGAAGTGAAAAATCCTGTTTGGAATGGGTCAGAGCTGATGTTAGGGTAGAGAAAGTCAGGTGGAATTAGTTGAGCCAGCTGTTTTGCAACATTTTGAGCAAGAATTTTAAAAGGCATCAAGCATGGGGAGTCTACCCTAATAGATGAACTAAACAAACCCCCAAAGCTTTATCAACCCATAAACTCAGTCTACCCTCCCAACCCGACGCTGCAAAATTTCAAGGCCAGCACAGGGTGAGTGTCATGGGTTATTAAAACACACATCTTGCTATGGTCTCAATATTTGTGCCCCCCTGAAACTCATATGTGGAAATCCTAACACCCAAGTTGATGGTGTTAGGAGTGAAGCCTTTGGGAGGTAATTAGGTCATGAGGACAAAACCTTCATCAATGGTATTAACTCCCTTATGCAAAAAGTCCCATGAGAGACTCCTTGCTCTTTCCACCATGTGAGGACACGGCAAGGGGTGCCATATATGAGCCAGTACACAGGACCTCACCAGGCACCAAAACTGCCTTAATCTTGGACTTTCCAGCCTCTAGAACTGTGAGAAATAAATTCCTGTTCTTTCTTAGTCACCAGCTTATGGTATTTTGCTATAGCAGTCTGAACAGACTAAGACACACTCATTTGGCCACATTTCTTCTTTAAGACTGCCTTAGATACTACATTTAAATGATTTACTTTTTAATAAAGCCACTGTGATTCACCATGGGCTTTATGTGTCATATCGATGACTCTTGAAGTGTGGTCCCTGGGTCAGCAGTGTCAGCATTGTCTGGTAACCTGTTAGAAATGCAAATATTTGGTTCCCAGTCCAGACTGATTAAATCAGAAAACCTGGCAGTGGGACCCAGCAAGCTGTTTTCAAAAGCTCCCCCCATCAACCAGGTAATTCTTATGCATGCTAAAGGTTTGAACTACTGTTTTATACACACATTTATACACACACACACACACACACACAAACACATGCACACACAGAGTTGATGTGGAATTAGGACAAAGATAATAAAATCATAGATTTCCTTAAAGATGGAAATTGATCCTTCACCCTAATAAAATAACAGATAACTAAGAGCAAACTTTAGAGTCCTTAAATAGCCACTGTGGAGTGAATTCTGACCACTAGAATCTCTACACACAATTTAAACCAGATTTTATCTTTTTCTGGTCCATTCTCCCAGTTTCCTATAGGTAGGGAAATCTATCTTGTTAGGAGTCATTACCCGCAGAGGCAAAGAACTTAGAATTTGGAAGTATCCAAGTAGGACTCAAGCTTTATTTTGGAAGTATCCAAGTAGGACTCAAGTTCTATTTAGGTTTCTATTGAAGAGATTTGAGGTAGGGTGCAGGTAATAGTTAATGGTAAAATCTACTTTTTTATGCAGTTGTTGATTCAAGAAAGCCACTAAAATGTTGTCACATATCTCCTCATAGCCTTCCTGCTTCTCAGAATGTTGAGATATTTTCTCATGTTTCATACAACACAATTTTTTCTTTATTCATCTCATGTTGTTTCATTGTTTCTTAATTGCATCTCCCAAGTAGAATGTAAGCTCCCCGAGGACAAGGGAGTGGTGTCTCCAGGTGTTCAGTGTGGTCCAACTGTACACAGACACTGATGAGCAGATGCCTTCATCTTCCTCCAGTCCCACACTGGATCACCTAGATAGCTGAGATGTCACCTTGCAGTAGATGATGGCTTCCCTAATGAAAATTCAGAGCAAATCATTCAATTGTCAGCTTTGTATCTGGCAGAGTCAGAGTGACACTTTAGGTATTGCTAAAGAAAATGATGTTACCAACAAAACACTACTTTTGTATTTGAAATTTGCCATATTTTCCTCTTAGCCTATCACTAGGTAAAGACTGGCACATGTCATGACCATAACTATTTAGTTTTGCAACTATTCTATGTCAAATTTACTATTAGCATACAAGTGTTGTTAATTAAGCTTTCTGCTTGTGTTACAGATTTCTATCAATCTCAACCAGTGTTTTCTGGATTAGCATAACAAATCCAGCTCACAGTAATGTGCACTTTGGCAGTGTTAATGGATATGAGGCAAAAGGCTTCGGGAGAATAAACAGAGCTCTAATAGCTATGTCTTTAAAAACATATGACAATCTAAAACAGTGCTGCTGTTAGGTTTACCATCAATCTTAGGCAACTATTAAAATTTTCCATGGATTATTAGATTCATGCAAGCAAACTTCATTCACTGTTGTCATCTTGATTATAGCAGTGGTCACATCTTATGTGAAACCAGTTTTCTTCTATACTGGTTTGCTAATTTGTATTCCATAAAGCAGTGGTCACTTTTCATCACAGAGGAAAATTGTTATTTTTATTTTTTGACCAAATATGCAAAATCTGGTAAACTATAACCTGCAAGATGCAAACAATGCTTATGTAAGCATTGGAAAGGGTTGTTTTCTGAAAGATGTCAACTCAAGGATATACCATGTTTTTATGACTAGGGCTAAAGTTTTTATGACTAAAGTTTTCCATTTTAACAATTTAGGTAATTTCAACAATTTAGGTAATTCTCACATATACCTTCCAGAGAACAGTAACACCACCACCATTGTGGAGTTACGGTTGCACTCCTACTTAAAAGAATCCCATAGTATCAACTGCAATACCACACACTGCCACTGTGCCATCCATCTGCTGGATTCACCACCATAAAAGAGGTAAGGGTTGTTTATGCTGAGGGGTTTTCAGGGACTGCTGGTGGCAGACATTTATTTCATAGATGGGAGGGCCATTCGCTTTTCCTTTCTGAGAGAGTAAGGGTTACATTTCAATAGTAGCTAACAATCTAATAGTTCCTAGCCGACTGAGGAAAACAGAAAGCCAGAAATACGACTTACTAGTGTGTACCTGCTGTTTTGGGATGAATTTGTACACTTATAAATAACCCCATTTCTCATACAGTAAGTACAGAAGCTTAAGCTAAAAAGGAGAACTATGTTTTTAGAAAAAAATAATGATTGAGGGAGTTTCAATACTAGGGATATCTAACATTTTTGTCCCATAACACAACTCCATTGCCTAAACCTACAGCAAAGTCTCCTAAAAACACAGCCTAGAGCCAGTGGGACTTCTGGGATTAAAAGAATCAAGGGCATAACCAGCAGGGTGACCTAAGTTGGCACTGTGCTTAGGAAATAAAACTCAGAGTAATGATTGGGCATTCAATATGTGCAGAGACTCAGAACAGAGTCACAGGAGAAATGTAAGCTCCACAAAAATCCCCCAAATAACAGAAAATATGCTTGAGTTGGAGCTAGTGGAAGTTTAAGCCAATTTCACTCAAATTTTCTGAGCCAAAGTGACCTAAGGGCTTGGGGACATGCAAGAAACTGATATATGCATACTCACCTAATATATTCAGATATGCCCCTATTATTATATATTAATATTTATACTAGCTGTTTCTATAAACTGTGATTCATTTTTCCAAATGCAACTTTGAGAGCAGACTCTGATTCTGTACCTCTTTCGCTTAATCACAGTTCTGGAGAGGTAATTTAGACAAACCACAAGGTTCTGACCATGATATCACTCTTGATCCACCCAGGGGCTATTCATTCTAGTTACACATGACTTGAAAACATCCTTTCCATGTGAATGGCAGTTTGCACATTTCTTTCTTCTTCACCAACTAGGAGCTATGCTAGCCCCACCTGATATCTTTCTTAGATGCTAAAGCCCAGCGAACTCTTAAGTTATATACAAATAACTAAGTCATAGAGCCCAGGAATTTCAGCTCTACCTTTTGGTGGCTCTGTCATATTCAACACGTTACACAGGATCTCTTTTCCTATCTTTTTCTCATCTAGAAATTAGAGCTAATAATACTAGCACAAAGGGTTACTGAGTAGGATTGAGATAATACAGATGAAATGTTTAGAATTGTTCATGATAGATAAGTCTTAAGTATATATTCACCATTTTTATTCAAAAACTGTCTTTAGTCTGACTCCAGGTTCAAGAGGAAACTTATAATAATTTTTCTTTCCATGGGGATCAGCCAGTAAGGTAAGACTGCCTTACTCATGCTGATCCTAGTAACAATGATAATTCTAATTGTGATTAAGCAAATTCTTATTTATAGTTCAGTCTCTATAAGCTTAATGTGGCTTTGTATTTCAGAGAAGGATCTGGGTTCTGAATTTATAAATGAAGACAGATCCATGGACCTTCATGAATTCATTGAAAGTAATGGTTCTCTGTCAATACCAATCTCCATTCTTACATTTCAACTTCTACAGCACATTTCTGGTTGTTACCATCAGCTGCATGATTAAAACACACAAGGCCATTTAACTGGGAAACTTGGGGATGAGATCTACGCATTCCGATTTTTTAAAAGTTGCCTGGATTGTGACTCGCAGATCTGGATTAGCCCCTATCATTACTGTTAGCCTTAAAATTCTAAACTCGTAAAGACAGGTTCTGATTCAATGTGTGGCTCCAGAATGGGTTTTAGATACCTGTACTTTTAGCAAAGCCCCCAGATGATTCTGATGCAGGTGGTCCTTGAAATATATTTGAGAAGCACCTAAAAAAAATGGCCAGTGTCCTAGTCACATTGAGCCACAGGAGCTAACAAAAGGTGTGGCAAGGATAAACTATGCCAAAGACTAGTTCTGTCACTGATTATAAAAACTGACTCCTAGTAAATAATATGGAACGACTGACTGATGGAACAGGGAGGAAGGAAAGCTGAAATATGCAGTCTTGTCAGGGCCTTGGTGAAAGCTTTGAGAAGCGCAAGCAAGGTACCAAAATGTTTTTAATTTCACTATGCTAGAAGCACGTCTCCTTTCATGACCATCCAAGATGCTAGATGCTAGTCGGGGTACTGAGGCATGAAAACTCAGAGAAAAACAGAAAACACACAAAAACAAAATAGATGGAGAGAACAGATAAATTTGTAGGGAAAAAAAAATCTAGCTGGCATGGATTAGCATCTATTCATAAATGGGCAGGAGCAGTCAAAGCTAAGAAAGAAGTGAAACACTGGTATCTGTCACCTTCTCCCACCTGTGACCAAGCTCAGTCTTTAAAAAAAAAAAAAAACCAAAAAACCACACACACGCGCACACACGCACACACACACAATTACACATACTCACATGAAACCACAGGACTATTTTTATCCCTTAAACTACTATTGGCTGAGTGAAGTTAGATTATTTTGCTTTTATAACCACTATAAAACCAATCCATAGCAGACTGGTAATAGAATACCATTTCCTTTGGGTTCACTTCAGTCGTTTTTCCTCCTTGTCTACACAAGGATTCAAATTGTAGAAACATGGGACAACTCTCAATCTCATATCTAAGCTCAATCTGAAATATTAAAGGTATTTAGAGAACTTTTATTTTTAGCTATTATATCATATGTTTGGAAAGTAAGGCATCAAACAGAAACAAAACTTAAACTCAAAACAAGCAAACAAAAGCAGAAACAAAAAAAGGTTTAAGCACTATGTTGACACTAAGGCAAACAAAAAAAAAGAACAGCGAGATGTTTTGAAATGTTTTCCTGTTTTGAAAATGATTCATATTTTGATAAAATTCTCAAAATCAATCTGACTCATATATTGCTTCCTAAAGGGTATTTCACATCATTAGCAAAAATTATTATTTTGTACACACTCTTACGATAAACATTATTTTTATAGTGTTTGGGTTAAAAGGAGGAGGCAGAATTTATTTGCATGCGGGAAAAAAATCACCTGACACATTCTGTGTTTATAAATAGCAATGAACACAGTAGGGGAAAATCTGGACCACTACCCACAGAAGGCACAGTGTGCACTTCCTATCAAGGCATTTTGGTAGTGATTTAATTACCACATTTTAAAAATGTCAACCAAGTAATGATTATAAGAAAGAAGACATCTGATTAGTATTGCCATGGCTGGGGGCCTTTGTTTTAGAAAGGATGACTCTATGTAAGAGGAAACACCTGCTATACCATTTAAAAATCTGTTCTTAAAGGAGTGGTTCCTCCAACCTGCCCAAACGGTATTATTGAACAGACATTGTATAATGAAGGTTTGGAAAAGTCTTATCCCCAAAACATTGCAGAGGCTCAACCATTTAAACGCCCAAGCAAAATGAGTAAATGATAAATAGTATCAAATTGAATGCACAAATGAAACAGAAGGAATAAAAAGAGCCTAAGACAACCAGTGGTGAGGAACAGTGACAGGATAGAAAATAATATTTTTCTAAACCAAGAATATGTGTCATCTCAAATGAAAAGCAGATTTTCTCAGTTTACACAGAACAAGACATTTTCAAAAAAGTGTATAAAGGGTGTATGTAATTGAAACATATGATTTATAGAAACCAAAAAATTCAGCTTATACACAGTAAAATGTGATGCCTAATCCAAAAGCTAAAACATTATTCATCAGAAGAGGTGGATACTATGTGAATACCAATTATGCCCTCTCAGTTTAGCAAATTACTAGCTGAAAGTGTAAAATTATATAAAATATTGTCCTTAAAATACAATGAAATAACCATATTCAGGGCTGGAAGCCACAGACTACTTCTCAAATCTGTAGCTGTCCATATTTCGGTACCATCACAAAACATTTTAAAACCTTTTAACCTTTTACTTATTGTTGATTTTGTCTTACCCTATCCTGGGGTTTGGAACTATATCTCACTTATAAAATATCTATATAAAAATGCAGCTTTTCCTTCATCAGGACAGCCTTTTAGCCAAGATTTCCTTTAATCTCACATGACCCCAGAGAAAAATGCCAGCATACAGTAAACAGTGAATCCCCCATGGTGGAGCTGATGTGGTAATGACAATGATTAATTTGGACATCCACATATGCATCTGTCTCTAACAATACTGTGTGACAAGATCTCCTAAAAAGCATCTTCTTCAAATAATGCAGAGACACCCCCACTCTCGCCTCCAAATACCTTAATGACGGGTGTCACCTCTAGAAAAGAACGTAAAAACAGCTACAAAATCCATTAATGTATGACTTGGCAACTATGAGAAACAACACGAGGGAAGTACAGGCCTGGCTCATTTTTTTGATGTCAACCACAAAAACCAGACATGGAGTAGATCTGGGTTAAGGACAGAAAATAACTGCATAATCATTAATATGTATCAACCAAGGAACAGTTTTAGGTAATGCATTTTTAATTTCCTTACTATATTTACTTGAAAAAACATTTATAATATAAGCACACAAAATGTTAAACACAATAAATACATTTTCCAAAAACCTAAACTGATACAAGGATCACTGAAAGCATAAATTTAGCATATTTTACAATGGTTGGAGGGGTTACTCTAGTGCAGTGGTTCTCAACTTTAGTGTGTAGCACAATCCCCTGGAGAGGTGACTACAAGACAGATTGTGGGATCTATCCCCATAGTTTATCATTCAGTGGGTCCAGGATAGACACTTAGAATTTGCATTAACAAAGAGTTCCAAAGTTGTGCCGATGCTGCTGAGGCCAACACTTTGAGAACCATTGCTCTAGTAGAGTGAGAATTTCAAGGTTGGCTACAATGTTAATAACTTGATTTGTCTTTTTTATGAATTTCTCTAGACTGTTGTTCTTTATGATCTCCTCCGTGTCAGCTGTAATTCCTCAGCATATTGGTTTCAAGCAGGGAATTCTTAGCTCCATCTTTTGTACTTAACCTACCAAGTAGTGATCAAACAACTTGACAAATCAGTACATTTATTTTTAATGCATAATTTTTACATCAAAAGAAATTAATAAGAATACTTTCTAGGAGGTGCTCCTTAGAGTTTAAATATGGATTTTGTGTTCACCATTTCTTAGTTTATAAAATTTTCTCATGCACTTACTGGTTCAAAACTACATTTCAGGTGGATGGTATTCCTGCAAATAAAGAGCATTTAGTGAGAGTAGTGCAAGAGCTGGGATGATGTGGTTCCAGAATCCCACCAGAGAAGACACCTCTGAGAGTAGAGGAAATCTCCAACTATGCCACAGCCTACAGTAACGGCTTTCCAGGAGGGGAGAGAGAATTGATTTGGGGGAGTAAGAGTACCTGCCTAAGGTCCATGAAACCTACACTGATGGACTGCACTGTGAACACATCTATCTGCATCACCACTTGAGGACTCACTCATCCCAGTTACCTGTCAAGTGTTGATTATTCAGAAACAGATAAGCAGTAACCCTCTGAGATTTATCCTCTGAGAATCAATGGGAGTGATTTTTCTCAGATTACGCTTGCATAAAACATATAGATTGGGCTTTTGCTTCTGTGAAGAAGGAGAAAAAACACTTCCCTACTCTTCTTACTAAGTACAACTAAAACCCCTGTATTTTATACATAAAATAAACATACAAAGACACTGAAAGCTGGAGAAAAGAAGACAAATCAGCTAGGGTACCTCAGAGCTCAAGGAATGACAAGATGGTGAGTTCCCTGAAATTGTGTGTTGCCTCACATATCCAGTACTTGGGGCTAAAGAAACTGGAAACCCAGAAATGCCATCAGGCACAACTTTTAAAAGGGTGCCAACAAAACCACACTCTCTCTGACCTAAGGAACAGGAAAAGAGCATCATAGCTAGATAAAAAACCAATTTAGGCAATAACTGCTCTATTATAGCCACAGATGACAGAAATAATTGTGCCTCTACCACACTGATGCCAACACAAGCTGTGTAGAAAACCTACACTTCCACCCTTGCCAAGCTGTAACGAGACACCCCAACTTCTCGCATCCCCACCGTGATGATGCCATAGAAGGCCAAGTAAAAAGCTGGGACTTTCATTTTCACGAATGGTAATAAAGACTCCCCTATTCTTCACCACCACTATGTTGTCAATAGTAACTATGGGAGGATCCTGGAGTTCTACACCTACCTTGCAGTACTGAGTCTCCCTTCTCCTTCTCTGCTGGAATGGTGTCACGGGTGGCTTAATGGAGAGTCAAGACTGTCATTAAGACCCAGCAGTCATTAGGCCACCTCTTCTGTCCCCCTAGTGTGTCAGTGGAGAGACCACATGGGGAACAGAAAGGAGGCACTTCTACCCTTCACAGTTGAAGAATCAGTGAAGACCTGGTGAGAAGCCCGGATTCCCACTTTGCCCTACAGTAATGTGAAGTCCCTTCAGCTGTCAAGGGAGACTGAGTGAGGAACCTGATTTCTACTCCCCACCTGGCACTGATGCTCACTGAGGTGATGTTAGTGGAACTTGGCTAAATCAGAAAGTTTAAATAAGATTCAGTCTCTTAATATATAAGAAAATGGCCAAGTTTCCATTGAAAATCATTCATCATACCAAGAACCAGGAAGATCTCAAACTGAATGAAAGATGACAATCAACAGATGCCAAAAACAAGATCCCAGAGATGTTAGAATTATTTGACAAAATTGTTAAAGCAGTCATAAGAAACACATTTCAATTGAATGATTAATAACACTCTTCAAACAAATGAAAAAACAGAAATCTTTGGCCAAGAAATAGAACACATAAGGAAAAACTAAGTAGAAATTTTATAATTGAAAAAAATAACCAAAATATAAAAATCAGTGGGTGGGTTCCATAGCAGAATGTGAGTGACAGAAGAGAATATGGGAGCTACAAGATAGAAAAATAGAAATCACTCAATTTGAGTAACAGAGAAAACAGATTAGCGAATAAAAAGAGAGAGAAAGAGAGCCTCAGAAACCTGTGTGTGGTAAACTGAATAATGGCTCCCAAAGGTATTCAGCAGAATGGCTCCAATCCCTGGAAGCTGTGAATGGAAAAAGAGATTTGGTAGATGTGATTATACTACAGCTCTCCAGATAGGGAGAGTGACTTGCACTATCTAGGTGGGTCCTAAATGTAATCACAGTGTCCTTAAAAGAGGGAGGCAGAGAGCAGAGATAAATCTGGCCACAGAAAAGCAAGTAGGAGATACGATCACATCGGAAAGAAATTGGAGTGATCAAGGAAGGGATTGTAAGTCAAAGAATACAGGTGCCTCTAGAAGCTAGAGAAACCAAAGAAATAGGTTATTCCTTAGAACCTCCAGAAGGAAGCACCATTGCTAATACCTTGATGTTAGACCTATGAAACTGATTTTTGACTTCCGGCCTTCAGAACCACAAGAAAGTAAATGTGCACTTCTGTAAGGCATGAACTGTATGGTAATTTGTTACAGCAGCCATAAAAAATCAATACACTGTGTGACAATAACATAAAAAGGTCTAACATTTATGTCTTGGAGACCTGAAGAAAAGGAAAATTGGACGAGGCTGAAAATTGCTAAAATGGCTGAAAACTTCCCAAATTTGACAGAAGTCATAGACCTACAGATTTAAACACCTGAGTAAATCTGAATGCCAAAAAAAAACTCTCCAAAGATATCCATGCCAAGACACATCAAGTCACATTTACGAAAATTAAAGACAAAACAGCAAGAGATAAATGTTACTTTACCAAAGGAGAAAACCCATTAGAATGACAATGGATTTTCATCAGAATACATGGAGTACAAAGCAAGTAACACAACATTTTTCAATTGCTTTAAGAAAAGGCCTAGAATCTTATATCCAGTGAAAATCTTTCAGGAAGAAAGGAAAATCAAGACATTCTCAGCTAAAGGAAAACAAAAATATTTTGTCACTAGCAGATCTGACCTGCTCACAAAGGATGGCTAGAGAAAAGTTCTTAAAACAAAAAGGAAACAATAAAAGAAGAAAGGTTAGAACTTCAAGAAAAAAGAATATGGTAAGCAAAACATATCAATAAGTGCAACAGACCTTCCGTCTTTGCTTATTGAAGCAAAAATTATAACACTGTCTGATGTGGTTCCAAATGTATGTAGAGGAAATATCTAAGACAATCTTATTATAAATGGAGGTTGTAAAGGGAGGTAAGGTTTCTATACTTCGTTCAAATTGATAAGATGACAACAGCAGTAGCCAGTGACAAATTATGTGTATATGATGTAACACTTAGAATGATGATAAAAAAAAAACAAAACAAAACAAAACACCTGGCCAGGTGTGGTGGCTTATGCCTGTAATCCCAGCACTTTGGGAGGCCGAGGCAGGCATATCATGAGGTCAGGAGATCGAGACCATCTTGGCTAACACAGTGAAACCCCGTCTCTACTAAAAATACAAAAAAAAAAAAAAGAAAGAAAAAAAGAAAATTAGCCAGGCATGGTGGCAGGCGCTTGTAGTCCTAGCTACTCAGAAGGCTGAGGCAGGAGAATGGTGTGAATGCGAGAGGTAGAGTTTGCAGTGAGCCGAGATTGCACCACTGGGCAACACAGTGAGACTCTGTCTCAAAAAACAAACAAACAAACTTTATACACTGACACACTTAAAAACACTATACACATAAAAGTGGAATTCAATAAATGTTCGATATCAGGATGGTAGGAAAAAAAACCCAGTGAAATCCAAAATAGAGATAACAAACAAAAAATGGCAGATTTAAGCACTAAAGTATGGTATTTATATTTACAGTAAATGTAAATGGTTTAAATATACCAATTAAAAGACAGATATTAGCAGAGTGCATTAAAAATAAGAGCCAACTATATTTTGTCTACAAGGAACTTAAATAAAATATAAAATATGGGCCAGTGGAAAATACAAGGATGGAAAAAGGGATATGCAAACATCCATTAAAGGAAAAATGACATTAAAAACGTCTATATTAATATCAGACAAAGTAGACTTCAGAGCAAATAAAACTACCAGAAAGAGAGAAGGGCATTATTTAATAATAAAGTCAATACACCAAGAAGACATAACAATTCTAAATATGTATGCACCAAATAACAGAGCTATAAAATATGTAAAGCCAAAGTGGTAGACGTGAAGGGAAAAATAGACAAACTCACAATTATAACTGGAGACGGCATACACTTTTTCATTAATAGGAAAACTAGACAGAAAATCAGCAAAGACATATAAGAACTTGACAGCAACATCAACCAACGTGATTTAATCAGCATTTATAGAACACTCTGCCCCCAAATAGCCAAATTTACATTCTTTTCTAGTGCCCATGGAACATATACCAAGGTATAACACATTAAAATAAACCTCAACAAATTAAAAGAATTGAAATCATACAGCATGTGTTCTCTGAATACAACAGAATTGAACTAAAAGTCAATAATGGAAAGAACATTTAGAAATTGAACACTATAATTCTAAATGTCCAATTAGTCAAAGAGGAAATCTCAAGGAAATTTAAAAATACATTCAACTAAATTAAAATGAAAATACAATATACAAAAATGTATGGGATACCGTGACGGCAGAACTGAGAGGGAAATCTACAGCACTAAATGCATACATTAGAAAAGAAGAAAGACCTCAAACCAATAATCTTAGCTCCCTGACAAGAATATAGAAAAGATATTATTATCTTTCTCCAAGAAAATAGGATAAAACAACAATTATAAGAGCAGAAATCAATGAAATAGAGAACTGAAAATAATAGAGAAAATTAATGAAACAATGTGTTCTTTTAACAGATGAATAAAATTGAAATCCTCTAGAAAAACTGACAGAAAAGAAGAGAGAAGACACAAATTAGTAACATCAGGAATGAAACATGGAATAGCACTAAAGACCAAGCAGACATCCAAAGAATAATTTGAAATATTAGGAGTAATTCTACACAAATAAATTTGACAACTGAGATGAAATGAACAATTCCTCAATTAACTTAAACCACAGTAACTCACACAATATGAAACAGATCATTATTGTGTCACCCCACAAATTCATATGTTGAAGTCCTAACCCCCAGGATCTCAAAACGTGACTCTTCTAGAGATAGGACTTTTAAAGAAAGTGATTAAGATCAAAAAAAGTTTAAATTAAAATGTAGCTGTTAGGGTGTGTTTAGGGCCTAATCCAATCTGACTGGTGTCCTTACACAAAGAGGAAATTTGGACCCACGGAGAGACACCAGGGATGCTTGAGCACTGAGGAAAAGATGATGTGAAAACACAGTGAGAACTTAGCTATCTGCAAGCCAAAGAGAGAGGCCTCAGAAGAAACCAAATATGCCAACACCATGACCTTAGACTTCTAACCTCCAGAACTGTGAGGAAATAAATTTCTGTTGTTTAAGCCACAGTCTGTGGTATTTTATGTCAGCCCTAGCACACTCATATAGATATTAAGGAAATCAAGTCCCATAACTAAAACCAAAAACACTCTAAAGAAGAAATCTCCCAGCCCAGGTGATTTCACTGGAGAATTCTACCAAAGATTTTTTTAAAAAAATAACACGAATCCTATGTAATCTCTTTCAGAAAATAGAAGAGCAAACACATACCTATTCATTTTATAAAGCTAGTGTTATCCTGATATTAATACCAAAAACAGTACCAAAAAAAAAGAAAACTACAAGTCAATATTCCTCATTTGAATATAGATGTAAATATCTTAAACAAAACATTGGCAAATCAATTTGGTAATTCATACAAAGAATTAATCATACATAGTGAATAAATGGAGTTTATTGCAAGGATGCAAGGCTGGTCCAATAGTTAAAAGTTGATCAATGTACTCCAACATACTAAGAAGCTAAAGAAGAAAAATCATATGATCACATTATTTGGTGAAGAAAAGCATTTGACAAAAATCTTATTTGTGATTTTTTTTTTAAACTCAGGAAAAAATGGAAATCAAAGTGGAATTCTTCAATTTGATAAATAACATTTACATAAAACTTACAGATAACATTATACTTAATGCAGAAAGACTGAATGCTTTCCACCGAAGATTAGCAAAAGGCAAAGATGCTTGCACTCTCTATTTTTATTCTATATAGTACCAGAAGTTCTAGCCAGTGCAATAGGACAAGAAAATGAAACAAAAGGCATATAGATTAGAAATAAATAAAATTGTCTCTGTTTTCAGATGACATGATGGTGGTCTACCATCTGCTAATTAATCTGTTAATTAGCATGATTCAACATATCACATTGAACACACATATAAAAACATCACATTGTACCTCATTAACATATACAACTATGATGTGCCAAAAAAATATAGAACTGCTTGGGCACGGTGGCTCATGCCTGTAATCCCAGAACTTTGGGAGGCTGACACAGATGGATCACCTGAGGTCAGGAGTTTGTGACCAGCCTGGCCCACATGGTGAAACCCCCTCTCTACGAAAAATACAAAAATTAGCTGGGGGTGGGTTCCTGTAATCCCAGCTACTCAGGAGGCTGAGGCAGGAGAACTGCTTGAATCGGGGAGGTGGAGGTTGCAGTGGGCATAGATCATGCTACTGCACTCCAGCCTGAGCAACAGAACAAGACTCAGTATCAAAACAAGCAACAACAACTATATATATATATATACACACACACACACACACACACACACACACACACACAAACACATAGAACTAATAAGTGAGTTCAGGAAGTTCCCAGGATACTAGATAAACATAAAAATCAATTAAATTTCAATATATTTGCACTGAATACCTCAACACTGAAATTAAAAATACATTATTATTTTAAATTGCTTAAAAGTTACTCATATGTAAGTCCAGTAATATATGTACCAGACTTAATCCCAAAACCTACAGATCACTGATAAAAGGTATCAAAGATGTTCACATAAATGGAGAAACATGCCACGTGTATGGATTAAACATCAATTGTCCTTAAACTGCTAAGTAGTTTTAACATCATTCCTATCAAAATCCCATTAAGATTTTTTGTTAATATAGACAAGATAATTCTAAAATTTATATGAAAAGTCAAAGGAATCAGAATAGCTAAAACAATTTTGAAAAAAAAAAAAAAACCAAGGTGGGAGGAATCAATCTATTATGAGTTCAATAGTTACTTATACATAAATCTATGTAATAGGTTTCCAAAGAATAAGAAACCCCAAAATAAATCCAAACAAATATTCCCAATGCAAACCACATATCTTACAAAGAACCATTATTGAGAATATATAAAGAATTCTCAAAACATAGCATAAAAAATTCCCAAACATTCCAAATAGAAAATGAAAAGACATCTCACCAAGGAAGATATTTAAATGACAAATAGGCACATTAAAAGATGTTCATCATCATTAGTCTTAAGGAAACGCAAATTGAAATCACAACGAAATATTGCTACACACCTATCAGAATGGCTAAAATACAACACAGCAATAACACCAAATGCTAGTGAAGATATAGAGAAACTGATTTCTCATATATTGTCGATGGGGATGTAGAACGGCACATTCACTCTGGAAAAGTTTGGTAATCTCTTATAAAAGTAAACATGCAACTTCTGGGAATTTATCCCAAAGAAATTAATACTTATAATACATTAATACAAAAATATTTACATGAATGTCTATAGTACTACAAAACATTTTAGTTGTAGTAGTTAAAAAAATTGGAAAAAAACCCAGATGTCTTTCAACAGGTGAATGGTTAAACAAGCTATAGCTCATGTATGCCACAAAATACTATTCAGCAACAGAAAAGAATAAGCTATTGAGACATGCAACAACCTAGATGAATTTCCAGAAAACTATGCTGAGTGGAAAAACCAATCCCAAAAGTTCACATAATGTATAATTCCACTTATATAATATTCTTGCAATGACAAAATTATAGAAATAGAGAACATATCAATGATTGCAAGAGATTAAGGGGTTGGAGGTGGGTGGTGGTTAGAGCCAAGTTGGTGTGGCCATAGAAGAGCAATAGGAATTATCATCCTGGTGCTGGAATTTGTTCACCACTGTATCAATGTCAACATCCTGGTTGTGATATCGTACTATCATTTTGCAAGAATTTACCATTGGGGAAACCTGGGTAAAGGGACCACAGGATCTCTGTATTACTCCTTACAACTGCATATGGACCTCGAATTATCTCCAAATAAAATGTTTAATTAAAAGTACTGATTGAATATATTCCAATTATGCAGATTACATTTGGCAATGCAAAATAAATGTATAGTATGATTTATATGTTTGCATACTTTTTATAACAATGTGTGATAGCAGAAATTATACTTTTGTCTATTTTGGGGTAGGTGACAAGAAAAGATACACACATAGCTGTTCTGATTTCTGTACCATGTTGATACTATCAAATCTGTTCAGAAAACCCAATTTGGTTGCTGTGGGCAGGTATTGGCACTGTTCTTGGCTTTCACTTGCTGTCAAATAGGCTACCACATGCATTCACTCAAAAATAAACCATTGCTTTTATTATTCCTTGACTAAATACAACTCTCACTGGAAAAGAATGAGAGCATCAGTTATTGATGAATCTACTTTTAAATTGAGGAATAAATCATTTTTAGATGGTTACATTATTATTATTATTATTTTAATTTTTTGAGATGGAGTCTTGCTCTGTTGCCCAGGCGCAGTGGTGTGATCTTGGCTCACTGCAAGCTCCACCTCCCAGGTTCACACCATTGTCCTGCCTCAGCCTCCTGAGTAGCTAGGACTACAAGTGCCCACCAGCACTCCAGCTAATTTGTTTTCATATTTTTAGTAGAGACGGGGTTTTACCGTGTTAGCCAGGATGGTCTCGATCTCATGACCTCGTGATCTGCCTGCCTCAGCCTCCCAAAGTGCTGGGATTACAAGCATGAGCCACTGCACCCGGTCAATTTTTGAATTTTTAGTAGAAACAGGGTTTCACAATATTGGCCAGGCTGGTCTCGAACTCCTGACCTCAGGTGATCCACCCCCTGCCCCAGCCTGCCAAAATGCTGGGATTACAGGCTTGAGCCACCGCGCCCAGCCTTAAAATTCTTACATTAATGAATGATCACAGAATCTTTAGCTGTTAAAGATATTTTGCCTGATCATTTAAAATGCTAATATAGATACTCTTATACTTTTGATTTTAACAACTTGAATAGTTTCAAATGGTGCTTAATTTACCATTTTGAATTAAAATACATAATATAATGAAACATTTCTCATAATCTACTAGTCATCTGTTTTGTCTAGTATTTATATATCTTCATGTTTTGTATATTTTTCACCTATAAAATATGGGGCAAAAACATTCATATAAAGGAAGTTCTATTTTTCCACTGCTTTNATTAATGAATGATCACAGAATCTTTAGCTGTTAAAGATATTTTGCCTGATCATTTAAAATGCTAATATAGATACTCTTATACTTTTGATTTTAACAACTTGAATAGTTTCAAATGGTGCTTAATTTACCATTTTTGAATTAAAAATACATAATATAATGAAACATTTCTCATAATCTACTAGTCATCTGTTTTTGTCTAGTATTTATATATCTTCATGTTTTGTATATTTTTCACCTATAAAATATGGGGCAAAACATTCATATAAAGGAAGTTCTATTTTCCACTGCTTTAAAAAAAAAAAAATCAAAACATCAGATTAGGTAGTGTTATGATTTTCAACAGCAATGGAAATTTAATGCAGCAGTAAGATTCTGAGCCAGGTATTATACATCAATATTTAATAGTATGAAACACGGAATCAGAATGCTTTGTTTTAAAGACCATCTCAAACTATGTGACAGTGGTCAGGGTTACTCTCCTCCTTGTGCTTCAGTTTTTGATAATGGTATGCAAGCCTCATATGGCTTTTGTAAAGAATACATCACATAATTTATATAGAGACCACAGAATGATGCTCAGTACATAGTAAGTGTTCAATAAATTTAGTCACTCCTATGTTTGCTTGAACTCATTAATATGAATTTCCCCAGCAGCTTTAGCACTCAATATCATCTCCATCACTATGGAGCCTCCTCTTTTCTTTTGGGTAGTTGAGAGAATGTCAGTGACTATGTGATAAATCAATTAAAGTTCTATTTTGAGACATCCTGGCACTTTAACAAAAACAACAACAACAAACCTCCCAAACCACACAGAACAACTTCTTTTAGTTTGAAAGTAGTTGCCAAGGAAAAGAAAGAAAATGACTATATTACATTAAATCTAAATAACTCTTTGCAAATAGGTGAGTAACCACATAAAGCTAGCACATGCCCCACGTGCTTTGAAAAAAGTACTGATAGTTTTGTAAACCCTCCCCCCATGTCCACGGATGGATAATGAGGTGAAGCAGTGTGTCTTCCTGAAGAAGTAAAGTGATAACTAGAGTGACACACATCTCTGATTCAGAACATAATTCAGAAAATTAACATGCAAGCATTTAGTAAAAGATTACTGGAATTAGTACACACCCTCTCACGTGTCATTCCTGCACAAATATGTGACTTTTCAGGCATCTTGTCCTGACTTCCATGTCTAGTCCAGAATCCTTTAATAGATATTCTCATAGAACTCCTTCTTTCATTCAGGAAACTTACCTCAACTTACAAGTAAAAATTTATTGGTATAATTATTTTACTAAAGCTTGTCCCCCTGTGCAGTCAGGGCTCACAGATCTTTCTGCTCACTATTGAACCCCACTCTTGCACCCCACACCTGGAGAAAAGAGGCTCTGTAGAAGCAGAGACAGTACAGTTCTTTCAAACTAGAGGTGTGGGACTTGAAAGGAAAAGGTCATGTCAAAACTACCAAGTGAGATAAAAGTAGCAAGCTGTCTCTAAAATAAGTAACAGAAGCTAGAAAACTGGAACACTGAGTTAAGAAAGGATATATATATGTATCACAGAATTTGTCTTGATAACAATCAACACTATATATAAATGGACTTGGAAAAATCAATTCAATTTCAATATCAAAAACACTTGTGACTGATGGCATACAACCACTCTGACCACAGGACTGCACTGTAGCATCCCAAAATAAAGATGTAGCCATAATTCTGCTGTGTGTGTGTGTTTGTGTGTGTGTGTGTTGTGGGGAGGGGATGGTTAACCATTGAAGAGCTGAATATTTTTTCTCATATCCACAGATTATGTTTCCGTGCTGTTTAGTTGGATTCTAGTCTCTTTTTACTTATAATGTTGAGTGTGAGTTTGAAATTATATATATTGAATTTAATTAAAGTGAAAGATGAGAATTAAAGGAAATCTATGAATGTCAAAATAATTTTGAAACTCGTTATGTGAAGAAGCAATTAAAGTTTACTTGAAAAAAAATAACAGATGAAGACTTAAGAGACATCTGCCCAATAAAATGAATACTGTGAAAGCTCTATGATAAGCTCAAACGAAGAGTAATTCTCTAAATGTGTGAGAGTAATTCTCCATGTAAGTTGGAGTTCACCCCATTGAGACCTTTCTTCACATCACGGTTCATTTAAAACAAGTGGAGATTTTAAAAGTATTTCAACTTAGAACTAATGAGAAAATTTGATTTCAGTCTTCACTGCTACACAATTCTGTATAAAGTACATACAATTGGCTAAATGACATGACAAACTCGAATGCCCTTAAAATACAGCTTGCTTCTAATCACTGATAGTCCAAAGAGAATTGCATAATTCTTTTAAAACTGCCCAACTCTCGCCAGAGTGAGTGGATTAAATACAACTAAAGTTGCTCAAAAATCTGCGAGATGGTGGTGTTCTGAAGAAAACAATGGCCATGATCTGAACAAAGAACAGACTAATAATCTAGGAAATTTAAAATTAATTGCAAACATATAGCTTTAGCCATCTGCTTTATAATAATTTACTTTGCTGATACATCTTAACTGCTGAAAATCTCAACTTTGCTGGGAAATGCAACTTTAGTCACTGTAGGACATGCAACTTTAATTATTGTAGGACACTTGGTTAATTGTGGTGAAAGGAAACTACTCAAACATTATTTGCCATAATTTTAGTATTGAAAGTTAGAATAAGAAGAAAAGTAGAAAAGTTAATTATTCTGAACATGCAGCACATACCTATTAAGGCTTATCTTCACAGAAAGATGTGGTCAATATAGAAGACTTTAGGTATCATGAGTTGATTCGGGGCGCATGAAAAGCCCAACTAGACTCTAACACTTAATAAATGTATGACCTTGGGTAAGCTATTTTGCCTCTCTGTGCCTGGATTTTCTCACCTGCAAAAGTTGTTTATTAACATTATCTACCCCCCTGGTGGTCTAAGAATTAAGACGGTGAATCAATCTAAACCATATAGAACCATGGAACATGTGGAACAATTTTTCCTAAAGTTTCCACCTTTGGAATAAGCAAAAGAAAAAAAAAACATTTTTTTTAAAGAAATCAGTAACTGTACACTTCAACAGTACAAGTATCTCTTAGATTCGAAAGGAAACACAAGCACATTAAATGCCAAGTGATGACATATAACAGGAAAACATAAGCATCAACTAAAAAGACAATTTTTAGAGTAAGAACCTAAAGCATGGTAAGCTTCACTGCAAGGTACATCCAATATTTGCGTCTCCCTCTGCCCCCTCCCTGCCAAGTTCTACAGTTATCTTCCCAAAGCCATACCCTAAGCCTGCCAAAGAGCAAAGTTTTACCATCAAGTCCCAGGAGTGGTACCACTGAGTCCCAGCCCCGCCGTCGCCACCCCTCTTCTCTCTTTGGCTTTGGTCTTTTGACAGACACCTCTCTCCACCTCCCACTCCGGATAACAGAAGGAACCTCCCGCCTGCCCTCTGTCCAGCAGAAAACTTCGAAGCGGACAACAGAGCTACAAAAGCTGGAAGACACCACCCCGTCCCCACCCCGGCCCGCCGCCCCTGTCCCCAGGGCCCAGAGCCCACTCCCACTCTGCATGGGCCCGGGCACCGCAAGTGATTGCAACACGAGAGGACGCCGCTGGCTGCAAGGAACCCATCGCGGATGTCCCGGCAATACCCTCAGATGTTCCCCGACGTGAGTATCCATCCCTAATGGAGGTAGACACGCCACCTCCCAGCAGCTCAGCACGCGAGGATGACAAGAGGGCAGCGACCACAACAAAAACAACCTCAACCGCGGACCGCGAGGGAAGCCCAGCCCTGCCATTGCGACCCCCCCGAGCGGCGCCGCGGCGCAGCGGGTCTGTCAGCGCTGCGGGGGCCCTCGAGGGCGCGGAGATTTATGCGCGCCCCCGCGCCCCAGGCCCGGACATCCTGCAGCAGCCGCTAACCGCCGCCCCGCGGGCCCGAGGCGCCGCCCCGCCGCCCCGGGGAGGCGCCGCGCCGTCATCCTGGCCTGCGGCGCCCGCACATGCCCTTCGCGCTAGCCGCGGCCGGCGCCGGCGCACAGGTGTGGAACCCCGCGGAGTGGGCGTTGAGGCGATCCCTGCCCCCGCGGCTCTCCGCTCGCTTCCACTTCTTGACTTTGCTCGGTGTGCGGCGCCCTGCCTTGCTCCAGCGCCGAGCCGCCTTTGGCCGCGCCTCGCGCCGTGGGCGGCTGCGGTCCCTGCGCATTCCGGGGCTGGCGTCATGTGCACCTCCCGCCCCGCGGCGTGCCCCCTGCACTCGGGCGGCAGGGGCAGCGCGTGCAGCCCGGCCTCGCGCCCACTCCTCGCCCGGCACACGGACCTCCTCCACCCCGCGCCCTCCCCACTCTGGAGCTGTCAAGGAAGAAAACGCCTTGCACACACCTTGGAATGGACGGGCGCTTCAGTCACCGACTCGCCAAACTCTTAGAAGGCGTCCATTGGTCTGCAGGGAGGTTTGAGCCTGGAGTAGGAGCCGCTTTCTTATTATTTAATAATGTTGGAAGTGCCGGGTCCGCTGCCAGAGTTGTGGGTCATGTGGGCACAGCAGAGGCTGGCTGCTGCCAGTACCAGGGTTTCCTGAGGATCCTGAAACTATGATCTCATCCTCCTCATCCGCCTCCCCCGCCCCTCTCTCCGCGGGCGCGCACGCACAGCACACACACACACACACACACACTCACACTGAATGCACTATCCTCCTTCCTGGACCGAAATATTCCTCTAGGGAAATAGTGGGCACGCTCATCATTGAAAGAAAAGAAAAGAAAAAAAAAATAAAAAAAGAAAAAAGAAATCCTTCCAGATAGAGATTTTTCTCTTCCAAAGCTTGATTTATGTGCTTTGTTTATTTCCTACAGTTTTCCCTCACACGTGCAGGAGATGGGAACAGAGACTCAGAATTAACATTAAAAATAATTATTCTCTTATGTTGACCCAGATTTTGGTCAGAACCCAAGAACTTAAACAGTACAATTTCAATTTAAAACAGAGGCAAAATATACCAGGCTTGAATATGGAGTATTCTTCGATGTATGCAGTGGGTTTCTTTCCCAAGCTGCAAACATTCCCCAAACATTACCTCATTTATTTGCAGAGCATCTTTGCAGAGGAGGTGGATGAAAAGGCAAATAGTATTGTCACTTCAGAGACACAGAAGCATAAGTAAGATAACATGACCTACCCAAGTACACATAATAAGTCAATATCTCACTATAAATATTAATTGCACAGCTACTCACAGGTTGCTTTTTCACTGTAATCAATTCCCAGATACTTAGGTTACTGAAAATAATGAAAACATTGTTGATTATTTTTAAGTTACCAAGATTGAAAATTATTTTTTCTTACTATATGTATGTTTTCATATACTTTTCTCTAGTAATGTATTTCCAATTTCATGTTTTCATATAATTTTCTTTCTTTTGGGGGGAATGTGTTGTGTGTATGCATATGTGTGCATACATTTATATCCAGTTGCATTGTTTAGATGCTTAGATAGTAATTTCAAGCAATTTGAGCCAATGTTTCTGAAGTAGTCACCAATTTCATAATTTGCATATGTCATTGAAACCCCTTTCACCTGGTGTATATGAAGAGCTATGCTACATTTTGAAGGATATAAAGAAGTTTAATACAAGTACCTTTTAGTTTACATCTAGTTGTTGAGACAAGATACATATACTGAATGACTGCAGATAAAAACCTTTGTTATTTTGGTGTTATGAGTTATCACAAAGAAAGCACAAGATACACTTCTTTTCTTTTTACTTAATTTCTGTTCCATGTTAAAATCATCTCATTTGCCTATGTGCCCTATATTTCAGTCTGTCATTAACCCTCCTACCTTCTAAATGGCCAAGGTAATTATGTGTAACCTTGCCCTTCTCTTACACTTGCACCATACTCACATAAACAGTAAATGGGGATTGATTTATATTGTAAAAGTTCTCAGAAAGAACACTCTTGGGTAGCTTCTTTTCAGTGTAGATAAGAAACTCCAGCAGCTAACTAGCCTTCTAATAACCCAAAAAGAAAACAAATAGTATGAAAGAGAGAATGGTCAGAGAAAAGGCAGAAGAGAAAGCAGTCAAGAGGGGGGAAAAAGAGAGGGAATGAAGTTACAAGATAAGAAAGTAAAGAAGAGAAGGAAACAAAAGGAGAAGAAAAAGAGGATCAACTTTCATGTGAAAGCTAAAATTTTCCAAATTTTGGTGCATGGAAGACAAATTCAGGAAATTGTGGACTTTCTTATTGAATTTTTTCTTTCTTAAACAAACTTACAGGAATTTGATGGCAACAACACCAGGTATTGGTTCTGCAGAGGATGTGCTGAAAGATCTCAATTTTTAAAAAAGTATAGGATCCACTAAAAGAAATAACTAGACTTATTAGTATAATGCATTAATAAAAGTGACAATGGGATCAAATAGCCATGGTATATACATTTTTAAGAAGAAATTAACACTGAAATTCAGGGAGATAGATGGGAAAGCAGAGACACTGGTATAATGAAGTAGGCAATGAAGAGATAAGCTTGCAATATTTAAAGAAAATAATATTAATAATAATATATTTTAAAGCACTTTCAGATTTTTCCAGATCTTTTCATACATTTTATGGAGTCTAATAATAATCAGAAATAGACTCCTTTATGGACTTCATTTTTGAAGAGTGATAATTCTTCCTAATTTTTTATAATACATGTTGAATGGAGAAGTACTGAAAATTTTCACTCATTGTTTTGAAACTATTATATTTTCTGATAAGTCAACTCCAACGGTCGCTTAGTGTATCTTCTTCCAATACTTCTCCTAAACAATAAGTCTAGATGGATTTCTGGGCATAGATTGTAACACTGATTTATAATCCAGGATTTTACACATGCCATTGGAGTTAAACTATAAGCTTTAGTATGTAGCAGACTCTAATGGCTTTGCATCATCCTGGGAGATTTCCGCAAAAGAGATGGAGGGCTAAATTGAACAGCAATATATCAAGAGCACTTTCCTTTTGATCAGCATACTCATAGCAGGATTTGTTTTAATTAGAGATATATTTAGGTTTGATGATTATTACATGTGTTTCAGAAGTGCATTACAACTTCAGTGGCTCAACGATGACTAGTAGTTTGTGTCAGAATTCCTTCATGTAGGGAAAAATATTTTTAATGTGGTTATGCACAAACATTTACGGTTTATACTAATTTAAGCTATCATTATCAACGAAAATACATTCCTGATGTTTGTTTTGCTCTTATAATTTCTTGCTTTTTAAAATTATAATTGATATGAGAATGGCCATGGGTAAAATCAGAATGTTCACTATATTATCTTAATAGTAAAACTCTATGTGTGTACCTATGGTTTAATATGTAATGACATATAGAGTATACATGTGCTTTAGGTCAAATGGGGATGTTTACTATTATCTATGAACTGATAATAGTTTGGGGGCATGAGTAATTAACAATTTTGGAGTATTTAAATGATTCAAAAGACTTAAAAAATAAAGACACTGCCGTTTTATCAATTAGAAACTCTTACCCCTTGGATGTAGACTGTTTCAGGGAAGAATGGGGTCTTGAAAAACACAAAATATACATAAATTTTGCTTCTCCAACCGACTGGTTAGCTTTCAAGAATGAGAAGTATGTTAGCAGTCCCACACAGGTCAAGAAAATAGATCAACTGAGCTGTGGCTTGGGGAATTAATTCATGGTTAGTTTTTTTAGCTTGTGAGCACTACCAAATTTTGAGGCTGAGGTGGCCCCTAGGCAGAATTATGAAGGAGATGAATTTTGTCTCTCTCCATTTTTTCCCCCAATGTCTCCTTCTTCCTGCAGAAGCCCTGACTGTCCCTGGGCTCCCAGGGATAGTCAGCAACCACTTGCTGTTCTCTCGCTTTTCCGCATACCCGCATTGTGGAACTCATCAGCAGTGTAAGAAAGATATCATGTTCCGACCTCCCCTGAAATGTGTAAATGGTGTCCTAAGTATTCATGGAACCCGAGGGGATGTAAGTATGTGTTTGTATTAAAAAACACCAAGGGTGTCTGTCCATTCAGTCTCCTTCTGCATCACTTCAAGATGTATATTTATATAAGCTTAATATGTATTTGCCTATGAAACTCAGCATTAAGACATGGCCCTGTCAGCTGTTAGGGAGTAATTGCTAAGTCTAAGAGAGCAGAGGTGGTCTTCCTTTCATCCCACCTATGCTCTGTCTCCTTAGCTAGACTGAAGCCCCCTGCACATGGGCAGGGCCTCCGAGCTCAGCAGTCCCTGGCAGTGCCTATTATGGTGCTCTGTTGTGATGTCTCCTCTGTTGATCTTCCTGTCTGGCTGACAACCTCAGGAGAAATGTTGTTTCCATTCTCCACGGTCTTCTCGAACTGAAGGAGAGAACCTAGCTTCAGAACTGGTATAAGCGGTCAAGTATATTTTGTTTCCCAGTGTTAGAATGAACAAATCTGTTGACATTCTAAATGGCTGTAAGTCCACCTTATAATGGCAATTCATTAAATACATATTATGGTGTTCACATCTCTCAATGGCATCACACCAGCATGCCCTTTACTCCTGGGAGAATTTATTTTCTCAGTGAACCGTAAACAAAATACAAATGTTTTAGATGAAACTTTAATGCACTGTCACAGTGAAGCCACAGCAGGAAAAAGTCACCTGGAGAATAGCTTTTCAGAAGGTGCTTATAATCTACTCACTTTACTGCTAAAACTGTTTTTAACTCTACTTTAAATTGCTTTTTGACTGAATGTGTGTGTGTGTGTGCGCCCAAGAATACAGAATATCTTGATACATGTAACCATGGATTATATTGATTAAATCAGAGCTATCAATGGCAAATACTGGCAAATAAATGTGATCAATGTAGATGACTCACCCAAATAATTAAAGACCAGAAAACCCCTACTACTTATTGCACATTAATTATCTGAATAGCTATCTACTTATTTCAGGAAAATGTCAAACTTTTTTAAAGTGATTTCTAAAGAAAACCTCATGTTTTTAAAAAATACCGAAGAAGCTGTTACAAAGTGAAAAGCTTAGTCAAAACAATTTTATTTATGAAAAATCAGTTTGCCTGATTTAATTTTTTCCCACTGAAATGATTCTTTACATATCAAGTAGATACAGCCCCAATCTCTTGTAGACCATCAGGAACTATGTTAACAAGCACACATTTTAATTTGAAAGATAATTCCTACAGGAAATACCATATAATTTATTTGATGCTGAGAAGCCTTATGTGTTATGAAAACTAAATGAAAATAAAGGAGGGAGGATGAAGCTAAACTAACCAATTTGTCATCTTTAAAATTGTGTAGTAAATATGTGGGTAGATCCATAATTAAAATTTATTGTTGGGAAATAGAATATTTTAGCCTTTAGGGGATACATTTTGAGATAGTTCAAAGTGTATGTATATGTGTAATGATTTTTCTAATAATATGCAAATTTTCTTTGTTAATCAAGATGCTTGTATTTTATATGTGCCACAGATATCACACAAGATTATCTTGATCTTTCCTCTTTTTTGTCCCTGGCCTGCATCACCAGATCAGCCTGAACATTCCACCTTGTTTCAGTGCTTTTTCATTTACACATTGCTTTAACTTCCCCCTTTTTTATGTCAATCAGCTAGTCAGAAACAGGGGTAGCAGGGATTTTACGTGTTTTATCATAACCAAAAACCAAAAGCTTTAATTTGTACCCAATTCTTAGTCTGCGGTCAGCATTGTCTTCGCTGCTCAGTAGACATAACTGAAAATTTCCTGATATTGAAATTGTTGCTATTTTCATTTGCACATATCTCAAAAAGCGTTTTAAGATTCTCAAGGACAGTGTCTATAATGAAAAACATTCTATTACTTTTCTCTTCCCTAGAGAATCAAGCATGTTTATATCATGTAGAAGGTGCTTGGAAAATGTTTATAAGATTAGGATGATAGGAATATTTTTAAAAATTACCTCTGGCATTACGCAGCATATGGAAATAATTTTTTGAGCTTGTGAATTCCTTTGACAGATCATGATTTTATGTTTTATATGAACAAGATGACCTGGATACCTTGTTTGGTTTGCTTTTGCCATTGGAGTACCTTTTGGTTTGTATGTTTAAAACAAATCAAAAAAATTTTGGATGGCAGAATTATGTATGTGGAAAGGTTTTCATTTAAATTGTGTCTACTTCTTACTGTAATGACACTTCTACTACTACCATAGCAGTCTACTTCTTACTGTAATGACACTTCTTTAGTTTAATGAAGAAAAATAATTGCAACTTCCCTTATTTGTATCTGTCTTAAATGATTACAGTAAAAGACTGTAAGCATTTAAAAAATATTTTATATAGCCAGGCATGGTGGTGCATACCTGTAGTACTTGCTGCCTGGGAAGCTGGGACGGGGAAATCACTTGAGCCCAGGTGTTCAAAGTTACAGTGAGCTATGATTGCACCACTGCAACCAGTCTGGGTGACAGAGCAAGACCCTACGCTAAGATATATATAAAAGAAATAGTGGATAGTTTAAGATCTTTTGTTTTTTATTTCAAAGAAAATAAAAACAATTTACTTGTTTTATAGTAGAAGTGGAGTGAATACTTTAAGGATTATGGTACATAAAGTATTCCATAATAAATATTCTCTCTCATTTTCTTACCATCATTCAAAGTGCATCCTTCAGCCCAGTGTTATTTATTTTCTTTGAGCTCATATCAAAGACTTACTCATGGAAACACTATCTTAAAACCTATTCATATAATGTGCTGTATTGTTATCTAACCATTTTATGTGTATTAGACATCAAGATTGTAAACTTCTAATCCAATATACCAATTGTACATTTCACAGCATCTTGCAGTTATTCTAGAAATACTTGCTGATAGCTTTGTTGATTAACTGAAAATAGACTGCTATTTTGACATGACAGTGCCCCAAATAGGAAAGAGTAATTTCTTCTCTTTCTGTTTATTATTAATATCTATGAGTTTCCAAATATTTAAATATATTCCTAGTACAGCATTAAAGTTGTTTATAATAATGTCATAAAACTGATAACAAGTTTTGTATCTGTATTTATACATAAGTAAATAAATAAAAATTAAACCAAAATCAATTTATTTATTTGTACATGTGTTCTTTTAAGTTCCTACCTTAACCAGACAGGATTACTGTAGTTACCATTCATGTTGGGTAATGTAATTTTATTTCTTATATTAAGAAACTTCTAAAAATGCATCTGGAATTAATTAAATACAATTTTCTCTCTGCCATTTTTTCTTTGTTCTTACAAATTTTGATAATTTAAAATTTTAAGCTGATTTACTTTTCAATTATTTGTCAGTCATATTACAAAATGGTTTATATTTGTTCAAAAAATGAACAAATATTTCAACAATCAAAATATTTATTGAATGCCCAATATTTAATAAGCACATTTGTTTAGCAATAGGTCATATCAAAGAGTTGCTATCTACAATATCTAGTCTTTAGGAAATTCAACCTGAGTTTTCTTTTCTAAAATAAAAATCCAAATTATAATATTTTTCACATCCTGGATAGAAAAAAAATACACTAGGACTCGCTCCACCGCTACCTCCACCCCATCTGACATGAACACATTTCCAGTCACTTTCCTGTTAGTTGGGATGATCCTTACTGGGCAGAGATGAAGAATTTGGCTCATTCCCTTCACTTTTATTTTTACTGCCCACCTGGGGCACCTTTAACCTGTGAAACTTTCCTGATTTAAAACAAGCAAAACCAGCAATCCTCAGTCTAACCGAAACAGGATAATCCAGTAGGTGCACTATGCATGGGCTTTTAACATTAGCAACAGGGGTACTAAAATACTTAAAAGATTCTTTTAAATGAAAACTTCTCTGGAATTAGCACACTGATTTTATGGTCACTACATTTATTTTTAAGCTTGCTTTTTTTTTTTTTTTTGAGATGGAGTTTCATGCTTGTCGCCCAGGCTCGAGTGCAATGGCACAATATCGACCCACTGCAACCTCCGCCTCCGGGATTCAAGCTATTCTCCTGCCTCAGCCTCCTGAGTAGCTGGGATTACAGGCATGCCCCACCACGCCTGGCTAATTTTTGTAGTTTTAGTAGAGATGGAGTTTCACCACGTTGGCCGAACTTTCCACATACCTGTTCATCCCTCTATCCATATTATTTTGAAGCATAGCCTAGAAAGAAGATCTATCCATCCATATTATATCATTATTACAATTTTAATTTAAAATTACATCATGTGAGTAGGTAAGTCAGAATACTGTATTTCCTGTGCATAGAGGTTCTAAAAATCTTAACTTGTCTTCTACTGCAGTACACGTACATGCTTAAAGCCGATGTGATACTTTATTATAACGTGGACATTACACAAACGCAATTACATATGCTTAGAAGTACAGTAAATAACTTAGATTGCTCATTCCTGGAAGCTTCTATCCATTCTCTAAAGGCTGTTTCTTTTATCTTAGTGTTTATTTCTGAATTTTCTCAAAGTTGATGTTTTGCTATTCTTCTATGCTTTTATCCCTGATCCAGGTTAAATTTTTCCCCTAATACCTGGCCATTTTTTTCTTTTTCATTTTTTTGTCCCTTTATAGTCTCTCTCTCTCCTGTTTCCCTCCCACTTTCCCCACTTTCTGCCTCCCTTTCCCTTCCTCTCTAGCTTTTTCTGATTTTCAGTGCAATCTGACTTTTTGAGAAATGTAACCAATAACCGATCAAGATGCAGACACTGATATCACCAAGAAAATTCCCTGTGCCCTTTCCTGGTAAATCCTTGCCTACCTCCTCCACCCAGAGGTAATGTCTGTTTTACATTTGCCATTATAGATTCGATTTGACTGTTCTAGAATTTTGTGTAAAAGGAATTATACAGTATTGCATGCTTTTGCGTCTCTCTCTCAGCACAGCATCAGGTCTGTGACATTCATCAGTGTCATTGCGTGTATCCATAGTTGGTTTCTTTTATTTTTCTTTGCTCAGTTCTAATCCATTGTGTAAATATATCACAATTGGATCATCCATTCCCGTGTGGATCGACATTTGAGTTGTTTACAAGATTTGACACTTATGAGTAAAATTGCTACAAATATTTTTGTATAAGTATTTTTCAGAGTTTCTATTTTATCTCTTGGGTAAATAGATGATCAGTTTTGTCTTTTGGATCTATATTTTGTGTCCGGAATTGGTGGGTTCTTGGTCTCACTGACTTCCAGAATGAAGCTGCAGACCCTGGCAGTCAGTGTTAACAGTTCTTAAAAATGGTGTGTCCGGAGTTTGTTCTTTCAGACGTTCACATGTGTCTGGAGCTTATTCCTTCTGGTGGGTTCGTGGTCTCGCTGTCAGGAATGAAGCTGCAGACCTTCATGGTGAGCATACA
>NW_016805896.1:5414903-5456430 GCF_001698545.2 Rhinopithecus bieti
CACTGGGAGACGGCTGAGGCCTGGCGAGAACTCGAGCGTAGTGCTCACCCGCCGGCACCCTCTGCAGCTGCTGCCCCGGGTGCTAAGCCCCTCACTGCCCTGGGCCGGCGGCGCCGGGCAACCGCTCAGTATGCGGGGCCCGCCGAGCCTGCGCCGGCGCCCGCCGGAAGTCACTCTGGCCCGGGTTCTCGCCCGTGCGCAGCCCGGGTTCCCGCCCACGCCTCTCTCTCCACACCTCCCTGCGAGCAGAGGAAGGCGGCTCCGGCCTCGGCCAGCCCTAAGAGGGGCTCCCACAGTGCCATGGCGGGCTGCAGGGCTCCTCAAGCACGGTCAGAGTGGATGTTGAGGCCCAGGAGGGGCCGAGAGCGAGGTCTGCTAGCACGTTGCCACCTCTGGTTTTCACCTTTCTTTGATAAATAATTGGTAAGTCTTACAGAGGTTATTAATTTCATTTACCTATTCAAAAACTCAGCTTTTGGTTTTACTTGACTGTCTTTTTTATTTATCTGTTTTTTTTTTTTTATTGGTTTCACTCCTTATGCTTACCTTCTGCTTACCTGAGATTTACTTTTACTTGTTTGTTATGGTGGAAATGTAGATAATTGATTTGAGTGCTTTCATCTTTTCTAATATTAGAGTTTAATGTGATAATTTTCTCTCTAAGCACTGCTTCAGCTGCATCTCTCATATTTTGATTTGCTGTTTCTCATTTATATTTAGTTTATTTTTTCCTGATTTTTCCAGTGGCTTTTGTTTGATCAATTTTATTTCGAAATGTGATTTAAATTTCAGTATATTGGGTGGTTGTTTTTAGACATTATTCTGCTATTGATTTCCCTTTCCATTGTGGACAAAGAACCTTCTCTGAATGATTTCAATCCTGTTTAATTTATTGAGGACTATTTTATGGACCAGAATATTATCTATTCTAATGAATAATCTGTGTTCACTTGAAAAGAAAATATTTTCTTTTGTTATTGAATGAAGTGTATAAATTACATTTAGGGAAAGTTGGTTGGTAATATTTTTAGTCTTCTGTAATACATCCTGAGTTTTCTATATATTTATTTTATCAATTATTGAAAAAGGGGTGTTGAAACCTTTAACCTGTAATGACTATGGTAGTTATCTATTGCCCCACAGCAGTTTACCACAAAATGTAGTGACATAAAGCACGTATTTATTATTTCAGAATTTCTGTGGGTCAGGATTCTGAATGTGCTTAGCTGGGTTCTCTGGCTCTGGATCTCTCACAAGTCTTCAGTCTTCTCAAGGCTTGATGGGAAGGACTCACTTCCTGGTTCACACACGTGCTTCTTGGCAGCACTCAGTTTCTCTTGGGTTGTTGGGCCGAGGCCTCAGATTTTTAAGAGCTGTTGCCCAGTTGGTTCCTTTCCACATGAGCATCTTACAACCTGGCAGTGGTTTCAAAAAAGTGAGGAATTGAAAGAAGAAGTGAGAGTGCCAGGGAGATAGGGAGTTCTAGCAAGACCTTGTATCCTAATTGCAAATGTCACATCCTATCACTTTTACGATATTCCATTGATTAGAAGCAAGTCATGAGGTTCAGCACAAACACAGGGGCACGAACACTAGGAGATGGGATAATTGGGAGCCATGTCAGAAGCTGCCTATTACAATAGTGGATTTGTGGCATTCTCTTTTATTTCTATCAGTTTTACTTAATGCATTTTGAAGCTTTTTATTAGGTGCATAAAGATGTAGGATTCTTACACTCTCTTATAGAATGGACTCCCTTTTCACTATCAAATGGCCTTAATTTTTTCTTCACTCTCTCATTTGTGTTCTCTCCTAATTTTCTCTCTCTGTTTTATTTTTCTTGAACAGTTTTGCTTTTTAGGTTAATCCATTTTGTTGATACTCTCGAAGAAACAACTTTTAGCATACATTTGGGTCTTGCTTTTTAATGTCTTCTGAAAATCACTGTATTTTAAATGGGATGTTAAGTTAATTAACAGTTAATGTAATTCCTAATATGGTTGGATTTAGGTTTCCTATATTGTTATTTAATTTCAACTTGTCTCCTTTGTCCTCCTTTTCTGTCTTTGTTGTCATAGGATATTTTTAGAATCTTAAATATATTGGCTTTTAGCATAGCTCTTTGAATTATTGTTTAATGGTTGCTATAGGAATTACAACATACATTCTTAGCTTTTTACAATCTACTTAGAGTTTCTATTGTACCACTTTGTGTAAAGTATATAAATCTTTCAAACATATAGGTCAATGTATTCCCCCACCTTAACCTTGATGATAAAACCTTGATGATGATAACCTTGATGATGTATATATTTTTTCTATTTATGGTATAGGCCCCATGCCTTAATCCAATTTTTGTTGTTATAACAGAATACCTGAGGCTGGGTAATTTATAAAGAAAAGTGGTTTCTTTAGCTCATGATTCTGCAGCCTAGGAAGTTCAAGGACATGTCACTGGCTTCTACTTAGCTTCTAGTGAGGGCTTTTATACTGGGTAAAAACATGGTGGAAGGTCATATAAAAGCAGACACCTATAAAGAGGGACCAAACATTAGTAGGAACCTCCCTTTATACAAATCCATTCTCAGGGGAACTAATCCATTCCTGTGAGAATTAATCCAGTCTCTCAAGAGTGAGAACACACTTGCTACCTGGAGAAAAGCACCAAGCCATTCATGAAGAATCCACCCCATGTCCCAAACACCTCCCACTAGTCACCACCTCCTAACACTGCCATATTGGGGGTCAAATTTCAACATGAGTTTTGGCATGGACAAACCACATCCAAACAATAGCATCCCAGAATTTGTAATTTTTTGAAACAGTAATATGCATTTTAAAAAAATAAAGAGGGATCAATAGTGTTTTATATTTACCCAGATATGTGCTATTTCTAATGTTCTTATCTCTTTTTAAATACCTGAGTTTCTCTCTAGTATCATTTCCTTTATCCTGATGTAATTCTATAACCTGCAATTGGTAAATATATGTTTTACCAAATTTTGGATATAGTCAACCACTACGTATTAGAATATTATTTCTGCCCCATTTTCTTACTCTTGTCCTAATAAACTTTAATTACATATATATTAAACCATTTGGCATTATTCCATAGGAACCTGAGGCCCTGTTAATTTTTTCAATCTATTCTCAGATTATTATTATTATTATTTTTTTCCTGAGACAGGGTTTTACTCTGTTGTAGAGGCTGGAGTGCAGTGACATGATCACAGCTCACTGCAGCCTTGACCTCCTGGGCTTAAGTGATTCTTCCACCTTAGCCTCCAGAGTAGCTGCAAATACAGGCATGCACCACTATGTCCATTTAATTTTTGTATTTTTTTTTTAGAAATGGATTTCACCATTTTTCACAGGCTGATCGACTCAAGTCATCCACCCCTCTTGGTTTCCCAAAGTGCTGGGATTACAGGTTTGAGCCACCATGCCAGGTGCAGACTGCATTCTTTATAGTTATATATCTTCAAGTTTACTGTCTCATTTTATTGTCATCTCCATTCTGCTTTTGAGCCTATGCTGTGACTTTTTATTTCATATATTTTATTTTTAAATACTAGTATTTAATTTGTTATTTTTGATATTTTTTACTTCCTTGTTGAGATTTCCATTTTTTACTCTGAGAATATTTTCTTGTATGTCATTGAGCATTTTTTTTTTGAGATGGAGTCTCACTCTGTTGCGAAGGCTGTAGTGCAGTGGTGCAATCTCGGCTCATTGCAACCTCGACCTTCACCTCCCAGGCTCAAGCGATTCTCCTGCCTCCGCCTCCGAATGTCATTGAGCACAATTACAGTAGCTGCTTCAGAATTTTTGTCTGCTCGTGCCAATGCCTTGATTGTCTTGGAGTTGGTTTCTACGTTTTTCTTCCTTGAGAATGGGTCACTTTTTTTTGTTTTTGCTTTTTGAGTAATTTGGGATTTTATCTGAACACTGTGTATATAATGTTGGAAATAACCTGTTTTAAATTCTTCCAAAAGTGTTGATTTTTTCGTTTGATTGTATTAGCAGGTAATAAACTTGGTTGCAGTCAAGCTGCAAACAATGTGTTTTGCAGCAGCTTAAATCTCAGTATAGTTATTTCATTCTTAGTTAGCTTCTGTGGTCTGCCTCATGCATGCATGTTTTAGGGTTCTGCAGAACTTGTTAAGAAAACTTGGGGTTTCTTTTCTCTGTCTCTCCTTTCCGGGGAATATTCCTTTACTTTTCACAAGTTGTGGTATCTTTGAACTCTATCCTTTGTTTCTTTGAGTCAGGAAATTTGCAGATTTTCTATAGGAATTGTATCCAGTCTGCATGGTGCCTACCGCAGCATTCTTTTAGCCTAAGAGCTGTAAAAAAGGTAAAATATTCTGTGTTATTCCATTTTAAAGTGTTGACCACTTCCAATATCTATTTGCTTTTGTTCACTCTATGGTGCTTTCAGATGATTGTTTTGTTATAAAGGCAGTCCTTGCTACGCACAGTCCTTGCTATGCACAGCACTGTGTCAATGGAAACCTGTGAATTTTGTAACTGCGTCTTCTCTTTGCACATTAACTGATACTATAGAACTATATAAAGCAATGACTTGGTTCTGATATGCACGACTTTTAACATGGTTTTAGGTAACACACGGACTGCCTATATTTTTGTCCAGAGTCTATAGTTGTCTTCAGAAGGATTATTCTTGTTGGATCTTTCTTGTCTACATCAGAAGAGGAACTGTTTCTCCTGATCATTTTCTATAATGGTCTCATGCTTTTTTACTTCATAGCCCTTTTTACAATTTGTAACTATTTATAGTTATAGCTATGTCTGTGTACTTATTTATTTTCAGACCGTTTTGTTAAAATTTTGTGACAAATTGCAAGCAATCAATAGATATGCCTGAAATGAAAGGGTGAAACATTGCATGCCTAAAATGATGTCTTTCATGATGATAAAACTTAGGTGGCAAAATGGTTTTAATTATAGTCTCAAAAGATACTTCCAGGGACTGCAACCAGGTAAACAATATAATCACAGGGGTCCACATCAGATCTTTATGCTTCTTTAAGAGCTAAAATAGACATTTTATTTGGAAATTATAATAACAAGACCACTTCAGTCTTACTTTTAGATATTTCTGAATAATGCCTAACTGGGGAGGTGGGAAAGGCTTGACATGTTACTATTCAATAATAAAACATAGTTTTAAACACATAGATTTTTGTGTCATCAAATGATTAGGAATCAGTATTTGTATAGTTTTAACAGATCACAATACTGCCACATTTATATGATTAGAGAGCAGATCTCAAATTTAACAGTTTAGAGACTCTCTTTATATAAGACAGCTACTATAGCACTTAGCATACTCAAGAAATATTAGTTTATTTCTTTATTGCCTCATCCTTCTGGTATTCATAACAAATCAAACAAGTACCCTTTTCAAACAGCTCAGTTTGCTAGTTTTCAAGTATAGATGCAACCCTCTATGTTAATAAAGCTTAATGAAGCTTAAGTGGAAATTGTCATTTGTTTGTTACTTAAAGCAATCTGTAGAGTAGATAAGAGTGGAACATTTATTGTAAAATAAATAAGAACATATGGATCTTTTGTGTAGCTTTCTGGATTCACTTTGCTTTTGCCCTGGTGAATGAAGGTACAAATAATAAAGGACCTCGATAAAGATTTTAAGCTAAATTTCTCCAGGCGCTAATTTCTTGGCTAGAGTGGAGGAGGTCTTCATAAATGTTCTGCATCATTCTTAAGAGAAGTCTAATTCAAGCTATTTCCTTCATGAAGGACCTCTTCAGGTTTACATATTTTCATTTACTAAGTGTGTGACATTAGAGTGGGTGGTATCGTAAAATTTAATTAACTGAAGACAAGACAGATGGGATCGCTACAGATAGATGGTATGAATTTCTCTATTTTTGGGGTGTAGATTTAGTGGGATTATATATCACTGTCTCTCAAACTTTAATGTGCTGATAAGAATCACCTGGAAATCTGGTTAACATGCAGATTCTGATTCAGCAAGTTTGGAATAGAATCTGGGTCTGCATTTCTAACAATATCCCAGGTGATGCCTGTACTGCTGATCTGAAGACCACACTTCAGTTGCTAGATTATACTACAGACTTGCTTGCTATGTCAACTGAGATGGGGCTTAGGATATTTGCTGTTATTTTCTCCCTTTTAAAAAGGTAGTTAATGCAACCCTGGAAATCTTTACATTTGCTAGATAGAATACGTTGTGTATTAGGTTGGTGCAAAAGTTTTTGTGGTTTTTACTGTTACTTGCAATGGCAAAAACTGCAATTACTTTTGTACCAACTTAATAAAATAAATTCCAGGTGATATTAGTGAGGAGACTCCATGACTTTAGAATTTCTTAGAATTTTAAATTTGGACACATTTTTAGTATGCCTGAAATATTCAATAATAAGCTTTTTTTTCAATGATGTGGTGTTTATATGTAATAAAATATACTCACTGAAAGGGAACTTAGCTGTCATTCCAATTTCTCATTTCACAAATAAGGAGACTGGGGCTAGTTTAATTACAGGACTTGACCACTTACGTGTTCTGAGGCTTTTTAACATGCAAAAAGAAATTATATTGATTTGGAAGAAGATCATAGTGTGGTGCTACCCCAAATATATTAAATTAACTGCTTTGATTGGGACTTAAGCAATCAGTTCCATAAAACAGAATTATTTTCCCACTGCCTTGAACCAGTTACTTTGGCCCTAGTAGGCACAATATATTCAGAGACCTCTTTTGCTAAGAAAACTAGCACTTCTCATTTCTGTTCAAGGTATTAATTGGGAACACTTAATTAAATGGTAAAAATTATTCTTTGATAATAAACATTCAGTTTACAGAGCTAAGCTCTGCCAAATCAGAAGATATTGCTTACAATGTTCCAGCAAAGCACATGTATAAAAGAGACATGATTGAATTGAGAAGATAAATAATATGTCTGAGTATAAATTAAAAACGTGGTAAGTAATATAAATGACTGAATCTCTTCAGTTTTTCAATACGATGTTCAAATTGAAACCTTACTATTTTATCTGTCTGTTTTTTTAAGTGAAGTTTTATTTAAAATTAAAATGGATACAACTCTGACCTCTCACCCAGGCTTGCATTTTTCACTGCAAACAGCATATTTCCTTTCTGTCTATTTATGCTTCAAATTAAAAGCCTCTAAAACTGAACTCATTTTCTGTTTTCTCTAAGAGCTTTCCATGTTGAACAAAGTAAAATATATTTTCCCAACATAAAATTGGAATTGTCTTTGACTTTCTTCTCATTAGCTTGGTATATCAGCTAGTTTCACTGATTCTTTTCCAGGAGATATTGTTAGTCTATGAATTTTGCTATTCTATGACATCACCTTGCTGAAACTATAATTAGCTCACACCTATTTTTACAAACATCCCCTCTATTGATTTTTCTTCTCCCAGCCTATCTCACTTTTAATTCATTTGTAATTGTTAACACTAGATCATTCCTTTTAAACCATTATTATGCTCACTTTAACTCGAATTCCTGAAATAGCTTTCCATTATCTGTAGAATGATACACAAATGTTTTAGCCCACTGTTCAAGGCTATTTATAATTCTGCTCCAAACTACCGTTCAAGCTATACTTTGTACTAATCTCAACATAAACCTTCTACTGTAATCCAGTTGCTTGATTCTATCTCCCAAACATGTCGTGTACTCTCTGTCCCTTATATCTTTTGCCATTTTCTTAGTTTTATAGGCATTCCCTTCTCCTCTGTTCTGGTAGAAGTAAATATAAGTGGAATGTGAAAAGTACAACATTTTTGACTGGGAAGAATCTTTAGAGTTAATTTAGTTCAACTTCTTACCTCTTGTACCATTTTAACATTGAAGAAACTAAGAATCAGAAAAATTTAGGTTTATATTTACTAATATCTAATGAGAATTATACTAATGGTTATTTAAAAATTATGTGATTCATTTCACATCTACCATATTATGTAAGTTTAGGTCAAGGTAAAATTTTCTAAAGACCAAAAATCTGCCCAATTTGGCTATCATAAACTATCTCAAGAAAATCCACATGAAGCTCAATTTCCTAGATGTTCTGTGGACTGGCTAGCAACAAGTTCTGAACTGACTTCACTGACTCTAAGATGTTCCTGGTTCCAATAAAGAAATGCTCAGTTTGTCTTGCTGATATCATGATCAGTTCTAGTAAGAGTTCAGAAGCTGGGCTTTTAAGTAGCATGTTAAAATCTCTCAAGCCGTATTAGTGTGTGTGTGTGTGTGTGTGTGTGTGTGTGTGTGTTTAGGGGTTTGCAGACAAATTAGATGACTGTAAAAAGTAGGTCAACTAAAACTTGGTAAAAATAGCCTTTTATAAGAAATGATAGTGATATAGAGGAGAATTATTCTCCTTTATACTAAGGATAAATAGAACCTGCCACATACAACTTAACATTCTTTTTCATTCTGGGTACCCATTAAACATTTATTATTGAAGAATGTATGTTCTTATAGATAATAATAATTGTATATCTTCATGGGGTACATGTCATATTTTGATACATGCATACAATGTGTAATGATACATCAGGGTAATTGGGTTATTTATCATCTCAGACATTTACCTTTTCTTTGTGTTGGGGACATTACAATTCTTCCAGCTATTTTAAAAAGTAATTATTGCTATCTACAGTCACCCTACTGTGTGCTATTGAACACTAGAACTTATTCCAACTGTATTTTTGTACGCATTATAGATTAACATTCTTAAAAGTAAGAATTAAAACATATTCTATGTTGACCTTGAAATAACCTACTACAGATGATTGTATTGGTTATAGAATATTTTCTTAGCCAGCTGGCACTACTGTAAAGTGAATCAGCTGCAGATACTCCTGAATGATTTGATATAACCTAAGGTTAAAAGGGATATGATTTCCAGACAATGTTTGTACTGCGATTTAAGTTTTACACACAAAATAATTGCAGATGTTTGATAATTTATTATAACTTATGAAAATAATATTTTCAGTTGACAAAGTATTAATATAATGAAATAGTGTATAAATTCTCAAAAAAGAGTGAACACCAATGAGATAAAGAGTCCTCTAGAGAATTTCTTTTCAGCAAGTTCCAGACAGGGAAGATCAAGATGTCACCTCTTCTCCAATATAATGGCACTCTCTATACTCCAGAGCTTAGATTCAGGGAGAGAAATGACAGGGAGAGAGAAGAGGAAGGGGAAGAGAACAAGTAAGAATAAGAAATTTTTATTGGCTGAGTGAAATCCTGAATCAATTGGTTTACTTAGAAAAGATTAAGCTTGCATATGCTGTCACCAAGTCAATTGGTGGCTCAACAAAAACATATGTTTTAGGAAAATAAAGTTACTTCTATGCATACCTGAGTACATGGCCTGTGCCATAATAATTGATGATTCTCAGAAAGAAGTCTATTAACAGTAAGTTAGATGTTCTATTCAAATCTGTTTTCTGAAGAGAATGTCCAGTCCCCCAGTGCCTAGTGACTTACAAAGCTCGTTATGTTGGGTGTGATTCATTTTCTGTAAAGAGATTTTACTATATACAGGTGCCTTATTGTGATCTGTGGTTTAGTCTGAGTCTGGAATTATAAAATTAATGATTGCTTATGTCCGTCATAAGCCAGTTAAAAGAAGGTTCACAGCAGCTTTATACATAATGGCCAAAAGCTTGAAACAATAAAAAAAATCCATCAACAGGATAGTGAATAAAAAAATTGCCATATTTATATGATGGAATGCTACTCAGCAATAAAAAGAATAAACTTCTTGCTTATTGTTCTTGTTTTAGCACCAACATGTAAAGAGCTTGGAACTCATTATTCCTATTTATTCTTGCTGAATACATAGAAAATTAATAACTCTCTTTGGATCCATCAAAAAACTGAGGTTGGAGCTAAGTGTCCATCAACGGATGGATAAAGAAAATGTGGGACATAGTGGAATATTATCACTTTTTAAAAAGAAGGAAATTCTGTCATTTGTGAACAACAAGGATATTATGCTAGGCGAAATAAGCCAAGCCAGACACAGACAGATAAATAACATGTGATCTCACTTATATGTGGAATCTAAAAGGTAGAACTCAGAGAAGTAGAAAGTAGGATGGTGCTGTGGGAGGCAAATGGATAGGGAAAAGGGAGACAATGGTAAAAGGGTACAAAGTTTTAGCTGGACAGGAGGAATAAGCTTTAGTGATTTATTGCACAGAATGGTGACCATAGTTAATAATAATGTACTTTGGATTTCCAAATTGCTTAAAGACTAGATTTTAAATATTCCCACAAAAAGTTGACAAGCATGTGAGGTGATGAATATGTTAATTAGCTTTACTTAATCATTCCACAATGTAAACATACATCAAAACATCACACTGTACCCATGAATATATATGATTATTATTTGTCAATTAAAAATAAAACAAAATTTGAAAAAAACTGCGGTTATGGGAAGATTTAAATGATAATTTTGATGAATTGTTGGAAGCTGAATGTGGACTAGTATGAGGGTAAGAAATTCTTGGGGGTGCATTTTGGGGGGGCCCACACTTTTATGGGTATTACTTTCAGGAACTCCTCCAAATTTTCATGATAAAGAGCTAAGAAACATCTCCTTATGGCTCTGGAAAGAGAAGGAGTAGGGTAATAATTGTGCAAAAAGCCCAGAGCATTCTCCATAACAAAGTTCTACTCTCCAAGGAAGACTATATTTTTTAACAGAGTATTATCTCAGCTGGGGTAAGCACACTGCTGTTACTTCAGCTCTCTTGAGCCTTAGCATCTTACCTAAGGGTGAAAAAATGTTACGACATTAGAGATGTACTTATGAAGGTCACAGCACAGAGATATATGCCCAAAACTTTAATAACTAAAATAAAATGGACCAAACTATGAGAACTCATGCAAATAAAATTAGATAATCTAAATAGGTCTATATTTCCTAAAGAAGTTAAATCAATAATTAGTAACTTTTCAGAAAAAGAAAGCACCAGGCTCAGATGGTGTTACGGGTGAGTTGTACTGAACATTTAAAGAATAAATAATACCAATTCTTTACAGTATCTTTCAGAAAATAGAACTAGAGGGAACACTTCCTAATTTATTCTGTGAAACTAGCATTACAATGATACTAAAACTAGTTGAAATTTATGTCCATGTAAAAACCTGCATTTGAATGCTTATAGAAACATAATTACCCCAAATTGGAAAAAGCCAAGATGTCATTCAGTAAGCCAATGGATAAACAATGTACATCCATACAATGTAATATTATTTAGTAATAAAAAGAAATGAGCTATGAAGTCATGAAAAGACATGAATAAATCTTAAATGCATATTACTAAGTGAAAAGGTCAGCATAAAAGTCTACATAATATATGATTATGTGACATTATGAAATAAAGCAAAACAATGGAAGATCAATATTTGCTAGGATTTTTTTTTGAGGTAGTGAGGGAATGTGCTTCAAGCACAGGAAATTTTTCAGGGTGCTGAATCTATTCTATATAATATTGTAATAAATATATGACACTATGCATTTGTCAAAATCTATAGGGCCTTAAGCTATAAAGTAATACTTAATCTATGCACATTAAAAAGTAATTTAAAAAGTTAAGAGATGGAATACAGAACGTGACAAAACAATCTCAATCTAATTATAGGGGGTAAGGGCAAAATGTGCTGAGATAAGTAGCTTTGAAAATGTGTGGAGTCTGTAAGACTAATGGCACAACTATACCAAGCATTGTATTCTAATGGATAAAATTGTTCCCACAGGGGTATGGGTTAATAATTCTGATACCACCACACATATATATTGGAATTAAACAATTATATAAATGGATGGTGGATGTTGGGAGCCACATTTCCCACTTTTGGAATGTGAGATTGTAGATGAGTAAGCAGAGGAGGCTAGAATGAGACAGGGATAACAGATCAGAGTGTGAGAAATCAGTATGAACTGATGCTTAGCTTCATATAGATACATATGGTATTGTAGGTGTATTCATTTGCTAGGGCTGCCTTAACAAGATGCCACAGACTGAAATATTAGAAATTAATTTTCTAATGGTTCTGGAGGCTAGAGTTCAAGATCACAGTTTCTGCCCGTTTGGTGTCTTCTGAGGCCCCATTCCTTGGCTTGCAGATGGCTGCCTTCTTGCTGTGTCCTCACATGGTCTTTCTCCCTGTATGGGTGAACCTTTGGTATCTCTTCCTCTTATAAGAACACTAGTCAGATTGTATTAGGGCCCACCCTAATGACCTCATTTAAGGCCCTATATCCAAATATAGTCAAATGCTGAGGTATCGGGTTAGAACGTAGGCATGTGAATTTTGGAGGCGCATAATTTAGCCCACTGTAGGCTTAATAATGGTGTTTCAAAGAAATCCACATCCTAATGCTCACAGACTGTAAATACATTATTTTATGTGAAAAAGGGATTTTGCAAATGTGATTAAGAATTTTGAGTTGAGAACATTATCCCAGATTATTCAGGAAAACCCAATGTAATCACATGAGTTCTTATAAGAGGGAGACAGGAGAGTCAGAGTCAGAGAAAGTGGTGTGACAATGGAATCAGAGGTAAGTGCAATGTGGAACCATGAGCCCAAAACATGTGCCCAGGAACTTAAGGCCTCTATAACATAAAATGTCAAGAAAACAATTCTGCTCTAGAGCATCTGGAAGGATGACAGCCAATCTAACTCATTTTAGAATTCTAGCCTCCAGAACTAAAAAGATAATACACGTTTGGCATTTAGATTTTTGGCAGTGTGTTACAGAAGCAACAAGAAACTAATACAGATGCTTACATGTAGAAATATTTGTAGATATGTATGTACACATGGGTTAGTATACAATCATATATTTCCTTGCTTTGTCAGCTGACAGGGACTAGAATTAATGGCACCCGAGTTACAATGAACATATGTAGCACTCAGATCTTCATTTTTAATACCATTCTCCAGTAAAAGGATCCAGGAATTCTTAGAGAAATGGCTGATTCTAGGACTGGAGGTGGAAATATATGAAATGAGCCTGGAACTTCTTATTGTGCCAAAAAGTAAGGGAACGAAGTCAAACTATGTCTCTTCACTGACGATATGATTCTATATTTACAAAATGCTAAAGACTCTACCAAAAGGCTACTAGAACTGATTAATGATTTTAGCAATTTTTCAGGATACAAAATCAATGTAAAAAATCAGTAACATTTCTATACACCAATAACATCTAGGCTGAGAGTCAAATCAAGAACACAACCCATTTACAATAGCCACAAAGAAAATGAAATATCCAGGAATACAGCTAACCGAGGTGGTAAAATATCTCTAAAAGGAAAACTACAAAATATTGCTGAAAGAAATCAGAGACAGCAGAAATAAATGGAGAAAATATTCCATGCTCATGGTTCGGAAGAATCAATATAATTAAAATGGTCATACTACTTAAAGCACTTTACAGATTTAATGCTATTCCTTTTAAACTACCAATGTCATTATTGACAGAATTAGAAAAACTATTTTAAAATTCATATCAAACCAAAAAATAGCCTAAATAGCCAAAGCAATCCCAAGCAAAAAGAATAAAGCCAAAGACATCACACTATCCTACCTCAAACTATACTACAGGCTACAGTAACCAAAACAGCAAAAACCGAATAACCAATTAAAAAGTGGGCAAAAGACATGAACAGGCACTTTTCAAAAGAAAATATAAAAGTGGCCAAGAAACATGAAAAAATGCTCATCATCACTAATCATTACAGAAATGCAAATCAAAACCACAGTGAGATACCGTCTCACACCAGTCGGAATGGCTATTCTTAAAAAGTCAAAAAACAACAGGTGCTGATTAGGCTGCATAGAAAAGGAGGGAATGTAAATTAGTTCACCTACTGTGGAAAGCAGGTTGGACATTTCTCAAAGAACTTAAAGCAGAGCTACATACAACTTGACCCAGCAATCCCATTACTGGGTATATACCCAAAGGAAAATAGGTAATTATACCAAAAAGACACATGCACTCATGTGCCATTGCAAATAGCGAACACATGTGTTAGTCAAGGTTGTCTAAAGGGACAGAACTAATGGGATGTATGTATGTACGAAGGGTAGTTTATTAGGAAATAAATCAGAGACACCACAAATTAGGAGAATTGACTCACACTGTCACAATGTGAAGTCCCCCAATAGGCTGTCTGCAAGCTGAGGAGCAAGGTAGCTGTCCAAGTCCCCAAACCTCAAAAGTAGGGAAGCTGACAGTATAGCCTTCAGTCTGGCTGAAAGCCTGACAGCCCCTGGCAAATCGCTGGTGCAAGTCCAAGAGTTCAAAAGCTGAAGAACTTGGAGTCTGATGTTTGAGGGCAGGAAGCATCCAGCAAGGGAGAAAGATGAAGGCCGGAAGACTCAGCAAGTCTTCTCATTTCACTTTCTTCTGCCTGCTTTATTCTAGCCACACTGGCAGCTCATTAGATGATGGCTACCCAGACCGAGGATGGGTCTGCCTCTCCCAGTCCACTAACTCAAATGTTAATCTCCTTTGGTAACACCCTCACAGACACATACAGGAACAATACTCTGCATCCTTCAATCCAATCAAGTTGACAACCATCACAACATGGAATCAACATAGGTATCTATCAGTGATGGATTGGATAAAGAAAATGTGGTACATGTATACCATGAAATATTACCTAAACAAATGAAATTGTGTCCCCTGCAGCGTAATGGATGGAGCTGGAGGCCAATAATCCTATGCAAATTAACTCAGGAACAGAAAACCAAATAATAAATGTTCTCACTTATAAGTGGGAGCTAAACATTGAGCATACATGGACATTAACATGAGAACAGTAGACACTGGGGACACTACTGTTGGGGAATGGAGAAAAGGGGACATGGATTGAAAGACTACCTATTGGGCACAATGCTCACTACCTGGGTGCAACGTAACAAACCTGCACATTTACCCCCATACCTAAAATAAAAGTTGAAATTTAAAAAAAAATGCTCAAAAAGAAAAGAAAAAAGCAAAATAAAATTCATGGGAGAATGTCAAAGAGACACAGGAGTTGAAACAGTTTGAGCAAAAAAAAAAAAAAAAAAAATACTGGATTGAAGTCCAGAGTATAAGGTGAATATACAGACTCTATGCTGATATAAATGATTAAATAAGTAAATAGATAAATTAGGGGAAACAGCTCCTGTAGAGGAGAATTCCGAGTAATTTATATAGCTAGCCCACCCTCAAGGAGGCAGAGCATAACTTCCCATTCTTTTAGTATGGGCACATATAGTCGTTACCTGACAAAAAGTATAGTATGGAAATGGGGGGAAAGTAACTTTACAATGGAGAAATTTGACAAAGACTACTTCAGCTAGGTGCTCAAGGTGAGTATCAAGAGTGACAAATTACGTGATTATATTTATTCTTGATAAGATCAGATGAAAATTGCACCTGGCCATTGTGGCCTTCCTTCCGAAACCTCATAATTGCTATCTAATTATGAGACAAACATCAGATAAATTTCAGTAGAAAGGCATCCTACAAAATGCCTGACCAGTACTCCTTAAAACTGTTAAGGTCATTAAAAACAAGGTAAGTTTAGAAAGCTGACACAACCACAACAAGCCTAAAGAGGTCTAATGAGCATAGTGTGGTGTCCTTGATGGGATCCTAGAACTGAAAAAGGACATTAGGTAAAAACTAAGAAAATCTGAGTAAAGTGTGGGCTTCAGGTAATAAAAACAAAGAAGAATAAATGACTGTTACACATGAACAAGTCTTAGGGAACTAATGTTGAGCAAAAGAAGCCAGATAAAAGAGAGGACATATATGTGAAACTTAAAAGGTGGCAAAACTAATCTCGAACAACAGTCAAAATAGGAGTTACCTTTGGAAGGGAGTATATCTGGGAAGGAGGAAAAATGTGCATGCTAGGGTAATGGAACTGATCTGTTTCTTATCTGGGTGGCAGATACATGAATATTACATTAATAAGCATGTATCAAACTATACACTAATGCAGTTGATTTTCCCTCAGTAAAATATTAAAAATAGAAATAAAGAAATCACAGAATTAAAAAACTTTGCTTGTTCTGAAAAGAAGAGCTATTTTCCATAATTCAGATGATGTATATATATATTTTTAAAAGGCTCTATTGAAATCTAACTTAAATACCTTATAATTCACTCATTAAGTATTCAGTGATGTGTGATCATTCCCACAGTCGATCTTAGAACATTTTCATAACCTCGAAAAGAAACCTCCTGGCCTTTAACTGTTATCCCTCTAATTACCCAATTATCCTCCACTCTCCAGCCCTAAGTAACCACTAAATTAATTTCCGTCTTTGTATATTTCTCTGTTCTGGACACTTCATATGAATGGAATCATATAATATGTGGTCTTTTGCGACTGGCTTCTTTAACACAGCATAATATTTTCAAGGTCCATCCATGTTGTAGCATGTATAATACTTCTTTCATTTTTATGGCCAAACAATATTGTATTTAAAATCTATATCACATTTTGTTGGTTGACGGACATTTGGATTGTTTTAACCTTTTGGCTATTAAGAAGAATGCTACTATAAACATTTGTGTAGAAGTTTTTTGCATGGACATATGTTTTCATTTTTCTAGGGTATATACCTAGGAGTGGTATTGCTGGATTATATGTTAAATCATCTGAGGAACTACCAGACTGCTTTCCCAAGTGGCTGTACCATTTATATTACCACCAGCAGCGAAAAAGGTATTGATTTCTCTACATCATTACCACCATTTGTTGTTATGCGACTTTTGGAGTCTAGCCATCCTAGTAGGTGTGAGTAATATCTCACTGGTTTTGATTTGCATTTTGCTGATGACTAATGATATGAACCATCTTTTCATGTGCTTGTGGGCCACTTGTATATCTTTTGGAGGAAATGTCTACCATGTCTTTTGACCATTTTGAAATTGAGTTATTTGTCTTTTTATTATTGAGATACAAGATTTCATGATAAATTTTGGATACTAGTCCCTTTTCAGGTACGTGATTTTCAAATATTTTCTCCCATTTTGTGGGCTGTCTTTGTAGTTTTTAAGTTGTGTCCTTTGAAGCACAAAAATTTTTAATTTTGATCAAGTCCAAGTTATTTTTTTCTTTTGTTGCTTTTGGTTTTTGTGTTCTATCCAGAAATCCTTTGCTGAGTACATAGTCATCAAGATTTACTACTATGGTTTCTTCTAAGAATTTTACAGTTTAGTTCTTACCTCTAGTTCCTTGATCCATTTAGAGTTAATTTTTGTATATGGTTTGAGGTAAGGGTGCCAATTAATTTATTTGTATGTGGCTATCCATTTGTCCCAGCACTATTTGTTGAAAAGAGACCATTGGATGGTCTTAGCATCTTGCCAAAAATCAGTTGACCATAGATGTTTGGGTTTATTTCTAGACTTTCAATTTTATTCCGTTAAACTATATGTCTGTCCTCATGCAGCTACCACAGTGTTGATTACTGTGGCTTTCTAGTAAGTTTTGAAATTTAAAAAAATTGTGAATCATTCTACTGTTTTTTGTTTCAAAATTCTGTCAGCTATTCTCAATCCTTTGCAATTCCATATAAGTTTTAGAATCAGTTTGTCAATTTCTACAGAGAAGTCATCTGGTATTCTGATGGTGATTATACTGAATCTGTAGATCAGTTTAGGGAGTATTACTATCTTAAAATAGTCTTCTGATCCATGAATACAGGACATTTTCCCAATTATTCAGATGTTCCTTAATTTCTTTCAACAATATTATGTAGTTTTTTGAGTATTCATTTTACATTTCTTTTGTTAAATTTATTCCTAAATATTTTATGCTTTTTGAAGCTGTTGGAAGTGGGATTGTCTTTCAGCTTTCATTTTCAGAATGTTCTTTGCAAGGGTATTGAAATACAATTAATATTCATATACTGATCTTACACCTTGCTAACTTGGTGGACTTGCTAATTTGTTCTAATAATTCTTTAGTGAATTTTTTAGGATTTTCTTTATGTGGCACATGCCATATGCAAATAGAATAGTTTTACTTTTTTCTTTCCAATCTGGATGACTTTTTATTTTTTGAGATCTTCTTTCTTAACACAACATAGACATTTGCAGCTATAAATTTTCCTCTTAAACACTGTGTTAGTGCATTCCATAAATTTTTGTATGTTTTATTTTGGTTTTCATTCATCTCAAAGGATTTTCTGATTTTGCTTTTCATTTCTTCTTTGATGCATTGATTATGTGGGTGTGTGTTGTTTAATTTATACACATTTGTGATTTCTCAGTTTTTTATGCTATTGATTTATAATTTTATTACATTGTATTTAGAGAAAATACTTTGTATTGTGTTTTTCCTTTGAAATGTATTGAGGTTTCTTTTATGACCTAGCATGTGGTCTATCTTGGAGAATATTTTATGTGCTCTTGAGAAGAATGTAGATTCTGTTGCTATGAGTGGAGTGTTCTGTATTGCCTGTTAGGTCTTGGTTCAACTTCATTAATTCTTCTGCCCAGTTAAATCCACTGTTGGGCCCCATTAGTGAATTTATTATTTCAGTTATTGGACTTTTCAACTCTGTAATTTACACTTGATTCTTTTTGATAATTTAAATCTCTTTTTTGATGTTTCTCTTTCTGATGCATCACAAAGTGCAGCACATATCAGATAATCAAAGAACATCATTGGGTGAAAAAATGACTATTCATGTAAATGGGCATTGCTTTACCTCCTTTTAGTTAATCTTTTCCAGTTACTTGATTTTTATTTTCACCCTGTTTAGCCTGCCATTATCACTGTTCCTTTTTAACCCTCTCTCTAAACCATCATCATTTACATGCTTCTTTACTTACTAGGGTATTCCCAGGGTAACTGGAGAAGGTAGGTAAAATATAATGCCAACAAGAGGGGGAAACAGAAGATTCTCCAGTGTAATTTGCAAATTAAGCCTCATCAATTTTCAAAAAGAAATGTAATGGCAATGTTATAGTACTTTAGGGGATCAATAAATATTTGCTAAATGAAGGAACAAAGGGGAAAACACTAAATATTCTTAATGATGAGGATAAATGGGCAGGTACAGAATCCAAAGTGAGTAATGTCCCCCAACAACAGATGAAGCAGAAAGATAAGGTAACTATTCCCAGAGATTGCATAATTATCTGAAGACTTGATTTGCAGATCTGGGGAACTGAGAAACCAAGTAAAATTTAAACAGTCCTCTTAATAGTTAATATTTAAGTTGAGAAACTTTTTTTTTAATTAAAGTTTTATTTATAGGGTTTAAAATTTATTTACTTTTATCAAAATTTTATATTTATAGATTACAAATTGCATATTATATATTATTTAACATGTTACATATTATACAATTGACATGGTTTGGCTTTGGATCCCCACCCAAATCTTATCTTAAATTGTAATCCTGTGATTCCCATGTGTCCTGGAAGGGACCTGGTAGAAGGTCTTTGGGTCATGGGAGCAGTTTCCACCATGCTGTTCTTGGGATAGTGAGTTCTCTTGAGATCTGATGGTTTTATAAGCTTCTTGCATTTCCTCTGCTGGCACTCATTCTCTCTCCTGCCACTCTGTGAAGAGGTGCCTTCTGCCATGATGGTAAGTTTCCTGAGGCCTCCCTGGCCATGCAAAATGGAGTCAATTAAAGCATTTTTTTTAAAATAAATTTCCCGGTCTTAGGTATTTCTTCATAGCAGTGGGACAACAAACTAATACAGTAAATTGGTACCAGGAGTGGGGTGCTGCTATAAGGATACCCCAAAATGTGGAAGCAACTTTAGACCTGGGTAACAGGCAGAAATTGGAACATTTTGGAGGGCTCAGAAGACAAGAAGATATGTGAAAGTTTTGAACTTCCTAGAGACTTGGAGGGTCCAGAAGAAAACAGAAAGATGCAGGAAAGTTTGGAACTTCCTAGAGAATTGTTGAATGGCTTTGACCAAAATTCTGATAGTGATATCGACAATGAAGTCCAGACTGAGATGGTCTTTGATGGATATAAGGAACTTAACTGGGAACAGGAATAAAGGTGAATCTTTCATGCTTTCACAAAAAGACTGATAACATTTTGTCCCACCCTAGACATCTGTGGAACTTTGAACTTGAGAGAGATATTTTAAGGTATCTGGTGGAAGAAATTTCTAAGCAGCAAAGTGTTTGAGAGGTGACAGAGCACAAAAGTTTGGAAAATTTGCAACCTCACAATGCAGTAGAGAAGAAAAACTAATTTTTGGGGGGATAAAGTCAAGCCCACTGCATAAATTTCCATAAGTAATGAGGAGGCAAATGTTAATTGTCAACACAGTGGGGTTGTCTCCAGGGCATGTCAGAGGCCTTCACGGTAGCTCCTCCCACCACAAGCCTGGAGGCCTAGGAGAGAAAAATGCTTTCGTGGGCTAGGTCCAGGGCCCCCACTCTGTGTGCAGCCTTAGGGCTTGGTGCCTTGCATCCCAGCCACTCCAGCCATGGCTAAAAGGAATGAAGATACAGCTTAGGCCATTGCCTCAGAGGGTACAAGCCCCAAGCATTGGCAGCCTCCATGTGATGTTTGTCCTGCAGATATGCAAAAAACAAACAAGAACTGAGGTTTGGGAATCCCTGCCTAGATTTCAGAGGCTGTATGGAAATATCTGGATGTCCAGGCAGAGGTTCACTGCAAGGCAGAGCCCTCATGGAGAACTTCTACTAGGGCAGTACAGAAAAAAATGTGGGATCGGAGGCCCACACAATGTCCTCACTAGGGAACTGCCTAATGGAGTTGTGAGGAGAGGTCCACTGTCCTCTGGACCCCAAATGGTAGTTCCGTCATCAGCTTGCACCATGCACCTGGAAAAGCCACAGGCACCCAATGCCAGCCCATGAAAGCAGCCAGGAGTGGTGCTGTTCCCTGTAAAGCCATAGGAGCAGAGCTGCCCAAGGCTGAGAGAGTTCACCCCTTGCATCAGCATGACCTGAATGTGAGACATGGAGTCAAAGGAGATCATTTTGGAACTTTAAGGTATAATGACTACCCTGTTGGATTTTGAACTTGCATGGGGCCTGTAGCCTTTTGTTTTGGCCAGTTTCTCCCATTTGGAAAGGATGTATCTATACAATGCCTGTATCTCCTCTGTATCTAGAAGTAACTAACTTGCTTTTGATTTTACAGATTCATGGGACTTGCCTGTCTCAGGTAAGACTTTGGACTGTGGACTTTTGAGTTAATGCTGAAATGAGTTAAGACTTTGGGGGACTGTCAGGAATGCATGATTGTGTTTTGAAATATGAAAAGATGAGATTTGGGAAGGGCTGGGGAAGAATGATATGGTTAGGCTTTATATCCCCACCCAAATCTCCTCTTGAATTGTAGCTCCCATAACCCCCACGTGTTGAAGGCAGAACAAGTGGAGATAATGGAATCATGGCGGTGGTTTCTCACATGCTATTCTTCTTAAAGTGAGTGAATCTCATGAGATCTAATGGGTTTTGTAAACATCTGGCATTTCTCTTCCTTGCACTACTCTGTCTTGCCACCCTGTGAAGAAGGTGCCTGGTTCTCCTTTACCTTCTACCATGATTGTAAATTTCCTGAGCCCTCCCCAACCATGTGAAACTGTGAGTCAATTAAATCTCTGTTCTTTATATATTACCCAGTCTCAGGCGTTTCTTCACAGCAGTGTGAGAATGGACTAATACAATAATCTAAATACTATAATGCTATTAAAATAATTTTTGTAAATCAATATTTATATGCAAAGAAAATTGTGATATGTTGTTATTAAGTAGTTTATACAAAAAAGGCTTCTGTGTTTATTAGAAGAAGTAAATATGTAGATAGCCATATATATAGGAAACTCTCTGGAAAGATTAGACAAAATGTTAATTGTAAATGCCTGTAGGCAGTGAGGCAAAGGGGATTTTTAACTTCTTTTGGTATCTTTTAAAGTTGCATATTTAAAATGAAATAAATCTAAATCAAATTTTAAAAAACAAAATGGAACAGTCTGGGTATTCTCAATAATTTGTTGTGTGCTTTTAATACCGTCTGCTGCTAATATTCAGTGATATTAAACAGTATCTGGGGCTTACAGGGAGGAAGAATGGCTGGCAAGAGACACAGAAAATGAGAGTGAATTTAGGAAAAAAGAACCCTCCCAGAAATATTTAAAAGTTATAATTGGGTTCCAAGTGAAGGCTGCCTTTCCCTCCTTAAAAATTTATCTTTATTAACATTGCCTAACATATGAGGAATTTGAGAGTGTGGGGCCCCTGAGGTTGCAGCAGCAAGGAAAAAATGCTATATCCCAGTGGTGAGAGTAGAAGAAAGAAAGACAAGATGATCAGTTAGCCTAAAATGGTACTCACTGGCGTCTGTCAAGTAAAGTACCACATAATCTACTTACTGGATTTTTAAGTTTTAAAGCAAAGTGAAATCAAGTATTTTGAAATTTGCTTAAATCAGCTCTTTGGAATTTGTTCCATGTCTTTCAACAGATTAAACATGTAAAAATAGATAAAATATCTATTTTTAATATATTTCACCCCTAATATAACCAGTTGTTGCACAATATGGTGATTATGAACTGCTAAAATTCATTAATTACATTTTGAAAACATTAAATAATGCCACCATATTTTAAGAGTAAAGTCAATTTGAATTATTTAGTCCTCAAATTAGTACTTTTTAAAACAGGGAAAGATTATCTGGGGGTGAGGGACAACCTAAAGGAGAACTCTAATTTTATGGTATTGTTGTTAACAATGTAAAATGACTATAATGAATAAAAAACAAATAAAATATTTAATATATAGAGTTTAAATCTTTCCTCTATATCATTAATTCTGTAATACAAAGGTGTTACTGTATTATTAAGAATAAAGTAAAATTGATGTCAAAGTTAACAAGTAATAAATAATACAGTATATAGTTTTCAAATGGTTATATTAATAATAGTCAAGGAGAATGTCAACATCCAAGAAACAATCATAGAAAAAAAGCTTTCGTGGTTAGTAAAAATGTTAGTAAAAATGTTAGTAATTGAACTGACTGAAATGTTGGTGACAGCTGATTTATGGGTTTATCGCTTGGCCTCCTTGATTGTGTATGAGGCAATATCCTTGCAAACCTTAAGACCCTATTTTAGGTGTGTATTAGTCCATTCTCACACTGCTATAAGAAATACTCGAGACTGGGTAATTTATAAAAGAAAAGAGGTTTAATGGACTCACAGGTCCACATGGCTGGGGAGGTCTCACAATCGTGGTGGAAGGCAAAGGAGGAGCAAAGTCATGTCTTATACATGGCAACAGGCAAGAGAGCATGTGCAGGGGAACTGCCCTTTATAAAACCATCAGATCTCATGAGACATTCACTATCACGAGAATAGCATGGGAAAAACCCGCCCTCATGACTCTACCTCCCACTGGGTCTCTCCCATGAAATGTGATTATGGGAACTACAAGATGAGATTTGGGTGGCGACACAGTCAAACCATGTCAGGGTAGTTGCTCTCAGATGAACCTTAAAAAGTAGCTTATAATTGTTTACAAAAAGCATGCTTTCCTTGAATTAAAATCCCAAAGAGAAAAGATGAACACACAATTGAGTCATTTTCTGCTTTTAGTGACATAAAATATTTTTATTAAACTAAAGAATAACTGTCCCTGTTTAATTTCTAATGCTTACAGACATATCTTAATCATCATATTAGTCAGCAACTTGTAAAGCAAATTCAAACTTCTGACTATAATTGGGTATTTCCCTGACCAAACTTCATCTGCTTCCTATCTTTTTATTTCAGATTTCATCTCACTCACTCTGAACTTTGAATTAGTCAAAATTATTCAGTCTCCATCTCTGATTTTTAATTCCATAGCTCACATTTTAAATCTTATTTATGACTCTTTAGAGAAAAAATTATTAAGTCACTTTTCTAATATTCCTATTATTTATATGAGAATGTTGGGTAACTATAAACTATAAGTGTATACTAGTATTATTGTCATTCTTTTATTTTTTCAAGAAAAAGTAATGTTTTAAAGTAAAGATGGAAGTAATATGGACTAATGGAAGTGATACAAATCATTGCTACTATTCATACATCTTGATAGGACTCACATTTAGCAGGAAATAAATGATTAACATCAAAACTTCAGCAATCCAGCATGTGAAAACAATTTTAAACATGACTTCAATTTTTATGGATTGAATGAAGAAACAATCATAGAAAAAAAGCTTTCGTGGTTAGTAAAATGTTTTCTGATATTTAATGATGGCATGCATTGGTTTTGGAGTGAGATGTACCTGAACTGTTTTTCAAAACTGTATTAATTTTTAATCACACAAGTGCCTTCTGAATACATTTTCGCGATAAGAATTCAAATACAGTAGATGAATTGAAATCTAAATCTTTCCCCACCTCCAATCCCAGTCACTTTGCAGAAATAACCATTGTCAAGTTAGATATACTACCCCAGAGTTTTTCTAAACTTTTATACAGATATACCCTATAAATATATTATAGCTGTTAGTATATACAAATAGAGTTCCATGGAAAACATATTTTTCATTGATATTTTGTTCACTCAACACTGTGTCAAGAATTTTTCCATAGCTAGCAATGAACATGAAAGTTTGTTTTCATTCATGTGCTATAAGAATCAGTACAATAATAGCAAAATAAATATCCTTGTGTTACCTTCTTTGTACATAGTAGTAAAATTGTTAACTCTTAGTGTATTTGTGTTTTTTGTATTTATGGAGCACTTATGTATGTACTTAGCTGTCTTATGAATTGAGGTAGGCTGTTATTTCTCCATTTTACAGACAGGGAGACTGTCTGATATAGGGAGGTTAAGTATTTTTAATAAAAATATATAAACCGAGGCATGAGAGATTAAGGAAGCTGCTGAAGATTACATGGAGATTAAGTAGTAGAACAAGGATTTGAACCCAAAGTATGTCTGCACGCTTCACCATGTTGTTATGCTGTCTCTATAATACATACTACCAAACTGAACAAGTACCTAAGCAGATTTGCACCCTTCCAGGTGAGGGAGGCAATCAGCAGGACTTGTTTTCTGAGTATTGGTCACAACTCCACCGATGAAAATAGGATGCATTAAATAAACCAACCAAAGCCAGCTAAAACCAAGATGGTGATGAAAGCAAGCTCCAGTTGCCCTCACTGCTCATTATATGCTAATTATTATATATTAGCATGCTAAAAGACACTCCCACCAGTGACATGACAGTTTACAAATCCCGTGACAATACCCAGAAGTTACCTTATGTGGTTTCAAAGGGGAGGAACCCTCAGTTCCAGGAACTCCTCATCCCTTTTCTAGAAAATTTGTGAATAACCCACTCCTTATTCAGCATATTGTTAAAGAGTTGTTACAAATATAGCTAGCCAGCAATCCATGAGTGCTACTCTGCCTATGAGATAGCCCTGCTCTTGGGGCAGCCATTTTCCTGTACTCTGTTGCTCTAAAACTTGCTTTGCTTTCGCTTCACTCCGTTGGCTCACTCTTGAATTTGTTCATGCCTGAAGCCAAGAACCCTGTCTGGCTGAGCCCCAATTTTGAGATTTTCCTGCATCATTATCCCTGTATGTGAGTTCCCATTACCCCTCAACTTTACCAATACCAATTGATATTATAAAATGTTTAAATACTTGCCAATTTGATGAACAAGAAAGTGTCTTTTTATTTTAATTTGCAATTTCACAGATTTCTGGCAATGCTGAACATTGTTTTATAGTTTATCAGACATTTGTATTTCCTTTTGCTGTGAATTATTTTTAATATCTTAAAATGGAAGATTAGAGGTAAAGGTGAACTGAATCCATATTCTGAATCTATCTTTCGCTACACACACACACACACACACATACACACACACACACACGGAGAAGCTGATGTGTTTCTATATGCATAAAGTTAATATATACAAAATACATGAAATGTACAGTTAATATGTGCACACATTTAATACAAATGATTTGAAATGTACAGTACAGACTTGATGCTGATGAACAGTACATTTTGTTCTGGTTATTGTCAGCTTGTCCCTTCTGAGTCCATTGTCTATCTTTCTGTGTCCTGCCTTGAGAGAACAACCTCCGAGGACTGCATCACACTGGCTGCTTTGCCCTTTGGCTTCTAGTTGTCTTTGTCAATGGAAAAAACTGCAGGAGATCAGAGGGCAGTGGGAGAGACAAGCTTGGTATTTATGTCATTTCTCCAGTGTTGTCTCCCTGTGGTTCTGGCAGTGGTTACCTACTTCACAGCCACAGCTCCTGTAGGGCAGATCTCTTGCAGGGCAACAGCTCTTACTGGATTCAGCTTCCCACTGTCCCACCTCCTGAATGTTTCCTAACCCTTATTGGTCCCATCACTCTGCCCTCTCTTCTGCAAGTAGTCTTTTCATCGAAATCTCTTTAGTTAAATGATTTGGGGTATCTTATCTGTTTCCTGCCTCGACACTGCCTGGTCTACCTTCTAATTACAGTACTAATGACATCCTAATCTAAGAGTAGCTAGGAAAATACCTTTCCTGATTTTGATCCAAATCCTCTTCTTTAGAAAATCAGATTGTACATAATCTACTTATTTATTCTGCATCAAGCAGATTCATGCCAGTCAGCTCTGTATTGAGCACTTGCACATCTCATAGCTGTGATTCTTTCTAGGGAGAGTAAAATTTGAAGTTCAAGCTGATGTTTAGATACTTTCACCAATTGTTTTGTGTAGTTTAAGCTGATGTCCCAAATATTATATTTATTTTTTATTTTGGAAAATTTTGAACATATACAAAAGTACATAGAAAAATATAATGAACCCACATATACCCATAAGTCAGTTTTAATAATTATCAACACATGGCCAATCTCATTTTATATACACCTCCATCCACTTGTGCCTTCCATATTATTTTGAAGAAATCTTACATACTTTGTCAGGTATTTCTAAAAGGTCAGGAATCTTTTTAAAATACCTAGCATTAACCATTGTTACAAATAAAAATAGGAATGATTCCTTAATGTCATCAAAATGTATAGTGCTCAAAATTTCAACTGTCTTATATTTTTAATAGTTTGAACCAAGATTTTAATAAGGTTCTTATATTTCAATTGATTATCATGTCTTTTAATCCTGTTTTCATTCATAGTTTTCTCTCATTTCACTTTTTTCCCTTGCAGCTTGTTTGAAAAATTTCTCACCATTTGAAATTTGCTGTTTGCATCTGCATAGTGTTAATGCAATATGTCTCTGTAAACTGTATTTCCTGTTAAACTGGTAGTTAGAAGGTGGTAGGACTTTGTCAGATTCAGGCTAGTTTTTGCTTTTTTTTGTTTGTTTGTTTTTAAGGACCATTTCACAGGTGGTGGTGGTTTATTCTTTCATCAGGAAAGAATCTCTAGTTGCCTCTCTTTAAGTGGTGTTAGTAGCCATTGATTCTCAAAGTGTGGTTCCATTTGTTATTGCAAAATGGTAAAAGCTATATTCTATTATTTCTACTTCATTTATTGGTTGGAATACTTCTGTTAAAAAATGAAAACAAACCCAGAAGCAAAACTTTTCATCTATTGTTTGGTTGTCCAGGGGTACAGTACATGATGGAGAAGCTGAATTTTTTAATTACTTTTTTTTTTTTTTTTTTTAAGACAGAGTCTCACTCTGTCACCAGGCTACTTCTGTTAAAAAATTAAAACTGAGAAGCAAAACTTTTCATCTACTATTTGGTTGTTCAGGGGTACAGTACATGTTGGAAGAGCTGAATTTTTTAATTACTTTTTTTTTTTTTTGAGATGGAGTCTCACTCTGTCACCAGGCTGGAGTGCAGTGGCATTATCTTGGCTCACTGCAACCTCTACCTCCCGGATTCAAGCGATCCTCCTGCCTCGGCCTCCTGTGGAGCTGGGACTACAGGCACACGTCACCATGTCCAGCTAATTTTTGTGTTTTTAGTAGCGACGAGGTTTCACCATGTTGGCCACGATGGTCTTGATCTCTTGACCTTGTGATCCACCTGCCTCAGCCTCCCAATGTGCTGGGATTACAAGCACGAGCCACCGTGCCTGGCCCCAGTTACTATTTTCAGAATATTCACTTGGCTTATACTCTCCAGTAGTGACTAATGAATGTATTTTAATATTATTATGAATTCATGTATTAAACTATGGATGTTCTTCAGTTATTCTTATTGACAGTTAAATTGCGTATCTTTGGCTAGTGGGAGTTTCTTCAAGTTGGTTACATGTCTGATGGACATAATTCTAATAGCCTTTGACAGCTTTCTCACTATTGGATGTTCTAAACTCATCCTATACATTCCTGGCCCTAGATTGGAAATCAGTTCCTTCTCCAAGGATCCCTATTTTATCTATCTGTCTATCATCTATCTATCTATCTATCTATCTATCTATCTATCTATCTATCTACCTGCCTACCTACCTACCTACCTACCTACCTGAAAAATGGTTTTCCAGGATCAGAATCTGGGCATTAAGGGTATTACCATTGTTTTGCTCAGTGTTTCCAGGCCTTTCAGTGAGTAGAATTCAGGGGAAAAATAAGATTTGAAATACATCATGAGTTTTTGTTTATACTTTCAATGCAAATGCAAACTCAAAGTCAACCTTTGAGTTATTTTCTCCTGAACTGAATGCAAGTCTTAAGTTAACTGGGAATAAAAATTAGAGCATCATGTAATTTTATTTGTTTTATGGTCCAAAAATGTGTATAGACATACAACATTATATTACACTTTGCTTTATTGTGCTTCACTGATACTGTATTTTACAAATTGAAGATTCATGGCAACCCTGTGTCTACCAAGTTTGTCAGTGCCGTTTTCCCAATATCATGTTCTCACTTTGTGTCTCTGTGTCCATTTTGATAATTCTCACTATAATTCAGACTTTTTCATCATTATTTTATAGGTCATGGTGATCTGTGATCAGTGATCTTTGATGTTAGTACTGTAATTGTTTTGAGATGCAAAGAACTGCACTTATATAACATGGCAAACTTCTTTTTTTTTTAACTTTAGTTTAAGTGAAACAAGTGGAGGTTTGTTCTATAAATAAATTGCATGTTGCAGGGGTTTGGTGTACGTATTGTTTCATCACCCACGTAAAAATTGTAGTACCCCATAGGTAGTTTTTCAATCCTCAACCTCCTCCCACTCTCCACTCTCAAGTAGGTTCCAGTGTCTATTGTGCCTTCCTTGTGTCCATGTGTACTCAGTGTTTATCTCCCACTTATAAATGAGAACATGCAATATTTGGTTTTCTGTTCCTGCCGTAGTTTGCTTAGGATAATCCCCTGTAGCTCAGTCCATGAGGTTAGAAAACCAAAAGCAGGCACATGATCTCATTCTGTTTTATAGCTGCACAGTATTCCATGGTGTATATGTATCACATTTACTTTATCTAGTCTACCATTATAGAGCATCTAAGTTGATTTCATGTCTTGGCTGTTGTGAATAGTGCTTCAGTGAACATATGCATTCATATGTCTTTATGGTAGAACACTTTGTATTTCTTTGGGTATATTCCCAATAATGGGATTGCTGGGCCAAATGGTAGTTCTGTTTTAAGTTCTTGGAGAAATGTCCAAGCTGTTCTCCAAAGTAGCTGAACTAATTTACATTCCCACCAGCAGTGTATAACTTTTCCCTTTTCTCTACATCCTACCATCATCTGTTATTTTTTGACTTTTTAATTACAGCCATCTTGCCATTTCCCCATCTCTCTCCCTCTCTTCAGGCCTCTCTATTCACTAGGACACTATAATATTGAAATTAGACCAAGTAATAACCCTACAATGAGTTCTAAGTCTTCAAGTGAAAGAGTTGCACATCTCTCACTTCAAACCAAAAGCTAGAAATGGTTAAGCTAAGGAGGAAGGCATGTCAAAAGCCGAGATAATCCAAAAGGTAGGCCTCTTGCACCAGTCAGCCACGTTGTTAATGCAAGAAAAATTTGTCAAAGGAGATTAAAACTGCTACTCTAGTGAACACACGTACGATAAGAAAGTAAAACAGCCTCATTGCTGATGTGAAGAAAGTTTTAGTGTTCTGGATAGATCAAACCAGCCACAACATTCTCTTAATCCAAAGCTTAATCCAGATCAAGACCCTAACTTTCTCCAATCTGTGAAGGCCGAGAGAGTTGAGGAAGTTGCAGAAGAAAAGTCTGAAGCTACTGGAGGTTAGTTCATGAGATTTAAGGAAAGAAGCTCTCTCTGTAATATGAACATGAAAGGTGAAGTAGCAAGTGCTAATGTACAAGCTGCAGCAAGTTATCCAGATGATCTAGCTAAGATAATGAGAAAGATGGCTTCACTAAATAACAGATTTTCAATATAGATAAAACAGTTTGCTGTTAAAGAAGATGCCACGTAAGACTATCTTAGAGAGGAGAAGTCAACTCCTGGCTTGAAAGCTACGAAAGCTGTATCAGGTGACTCTAAATTGAAGCCAATACTCATTTACCATTCTGAAAGTCCTAGGGCTCTTAAGAATTATGCTAAATCGCTGTCTGTGCTCTGTAAATGAAACAACAAAGCCTGGATGACAGCACATTTCTTTATAGCATGGCTTATTGAATATTTTAAGCCCACTGTTGAGATCTCCTGTTCAGAATACAAAAGATTTCTTTCAAAATATTACTGTTCATTGACAATGCAGTTAGTCACAAAAGAGCTCTGATGGAGATGTACAAAGAGATTAATGTTGTTTTCATGCCTAACAACACGATATCTATCCTGTAGTCCTTGGATCAAAGAGTAATTTTGACTTTAAAATATTATTATTTAAGAAATACATTTTGTAAGTATCTAGCTGCCATATATAAGGATGTATTTGAGAAATCTGGGCTAAGTAAATTGATGTACTCCCTCAGAGAAGGAAGTAACTGCAGATGTAGTACACATAGCAAAAGAAGTAGAATTGGATGTGGAGCCTGATGATATGACTGAATTACTGAAATTTCATGATGAAACTTTAATTGATGAGAAGTTAATTCATGCTATTGCTTCTTGTGGATGAACAAAGAAAGTGGTTTCTTGAGATGGAATCTACTCCTGGTGAAAATGCTGTGAACATTATTGAAATGATGGCAAAAGATTAAGATTATTAAATAAATTTGGTTGACAAAACAGTGACAGGGTTTTAGAGGACTGAATTTTGAAAGAAGTTCTACTGTGAGTAAAATGTTATCAAACAGCATCACATGCTACAGAAAAATCTTTTGTGAGAAGGAAAGTCACTTGATGTGACTGACTTCACTGTTGTCTTATTTTAAGAAATTGCCACACAGCCAGGTGTGGTGGCTTATGCCTGTATAAAAGTGCTACTCCAGTGAACACACATATGCCAAGGCATGAGGATTGCTCGAGGCCAGGAGTTTGAGACTGGCCTGGGCAACATGATGAGACTGGGTCTCTACAAAAAAATAATATAAAAAATTAGCTAGTCATCATGGCACATGCCTGTAGTCCTAGCTACCTGGGAGGCTGAGGCAGGAGGATCACCTGAGCCCAGGAGTTCAAGGCTGTAGTGAGCTATGATCATGTCACTGCACTCCAGCCTGAGAGACAGAGCAAGACTGTGTCTAAAAAGACAAAGAAATTGCCACAGCCACCCAACCTTCAGCAACCACCACTTTGATCAGTAAGCAACTATCAGCATGGAGGCAAGATTCCAAACCAGCAAAAAGATGATCACTTGCTGAATGCTGAAATAATTGTCAGTATCTTTTTAGCAATGAAGTCTTTTAAAATTAAGGTGTGTACAGTTTTAAGACATAATGTTATAACACACTTAATATAATATTGTATAATTATAACTTTTGTATGCTCTGGGAAATCAAAACATTTGCATGACTAGCTTTCTTGCATATCTGCTTTATGACAGTGCTGGAGTAGACCACAAAATATCGCTGAGGTAAACCTGTATATAACAATTTAAGAATACCGGTAGTAGGCTGGGTGCGGTGGTTCATGCCTGTAATCTCAGCACTTTGGGAAGCCGAGACGGGCGAGTCACTTGAGGTCAGGAGTTCGAGACCAACCTGGTCAATATGGTGAAACCCTGTCTCTACTAAAAATGAAAAAAATGAGCCTGGCGTGGCGTCTCATGCCTGTAATCCCAGCTACCTGGGAGGCTGAGACAGGAGAATCGCTTGAACCTGGGAGGTGGAGGTTGCGGTGAGCCAAGATCATGCCACTGCACTCCAGTCTGGGTGACAGAGTGAGACTGTCAAAAAAAAAAAAAAAAAGAAAGAATACCTGTGGTAGCACTACCATCAGCAATGTTTATTTAAAATAGCTGAATTATGAGTATTATTATTGCACTTCTTTTTGTATTAGATTATATCTGAGCCAAATTATTATACTTTGAAGCCACTGGGAATTGTGCCTCTCTGTGTGATTGTGCCATAAATTGTATTTTCGTTTGGGTTCAGTTGTTTTCGTATTCTTCAGAAGCCTTCTCTAACATTGCCCATGTCCAAAATCCTCTTTTTTTCCCTTAGCGCTTACAGTTTTTACACAGTACCACTTACCTTGATAATGTACTTATGTAGAAAATTAATATATATCTTGAACACAATTCAGTTATTGACATTCACGGAGTGGGCTAAATTTGAAACCTGGAAGCAATTCTGGAATCTTCAATCCCTCCACATAATTTTTTCCAATTTTTCCCCACCTTTCTACGGAATCCATCAGTTTCTCCCTATTTGCACTATTTCTACCAAAGCCGTCTACATTTCTCTTGCTGTTAGCTGGATTTCCCTTCTAACTAGATGCCCTTTCCCAAGTCTTGACTCGTATGCGTCTATACCCTATATAACAACCTAAGTGATCTTTCTAAAAGGCAAATTCCCCCCCCCCCCTCCATTTAAATCCATCCATGGCTTCCTATTGCTCTTAGGGCAAAATGTAAACTCATTAGCATGGCTTACAAGACCTGTATATTCTGTTCCCAGGCTGATTTTAAGATTTCCCCACTGTCCCTTGTACTGCATGCTTCAGTCACCCTGATCTCCTTGAAGCTCTTCTTGTGAGCATGCTCTATTCCTCCCCAGGATCTTTGAGTCTGTTATTCTTCTCTCTGCCAGGAAATGTGGTCTCCCTTCTGGCTCCCTTGTCTTGGATAACACTCTTTTCTCCTGTCTCAGCCTAGACATCACTCATTCGTAGACACCTTCCCTAGGTCACCAACTCTGAACTAGCCATTCTTCCTTTGCTTTTCTATACCATAGTGTATTTTCTTTGTCATGCAACATATGATTGTATGACACACAACCATACTGCTCTTGATTGCCTGTTTACTGTCTCCAGAGAGTAAACTCGAGAGCAGTGGCTACGTCCATCTCACTATATTTCTATTGCCTAGCACAATTCCAGGCACAAAATAGACATATAGTAAGCACTTATTGAAAAAAGGATGGAAGAAAGGAAAGAAGGAAGGAAAGAAAACAAGGCGGAAGAAGGGAAAGGTAGGTAGGAAAGAAGGGATTACCCATTTCATCTAAACTATGAACCCTTTACAGCAGGCAGGATATATGCCTCATAGGAACTTCATCAAAGTATAACTCATAGACTCTGTTAATTGATTTATAACACCCCTGGCATACTCCAGCCTTAAGGACTTTGTAGATGTTCTCAATGCTGGAAAGTTCTCCTTTCAGATATCCACAAGGCTATATATCCAAGGATATCCTTTACCTTTTTCTATATTTTACTCACATTTTGCCTACTTTTAGACTTGCATTGCTACCCATTCCACTCTTATTCCTAGCATGCCCTGTCATCTTTCTTCTCTTTCTTACATAGCACTGATTAGCCCCTAAAATACTGTATTCATTTTCTGTTGCTGCATAGCAATTATCACACTTTTAACAAGTTAAAATAATACCCATTTATTAGCATACATTCTGAAGCTCTGAAGTTCAGCACAGTATGGTTGAATGTTTTGCTTAGTGTCTCACACAGCTAAAATCAAGGGATTGCCAGGGTTGAATTTTCAGCCAGAGGCTCTAAGGAAAATCTGTTTTGGGGCTCAACTGAGTTGTTGGAAAACTCAGTTTCTTGCAGTTGCAGAAGTGATGTCCCCCTTTTCTTTCTGGCTGTCAGCCTGGGACTGTTTATTGCTCCTAGAGGATCCTTCAGATTCTTGACATGTAGTCCTCCTCCATCTTCAGAGTCAGATAATATTCCTCACATTGAATCTTTGTCACACTTTGCATCTTTCTCTGTTTCCGACTCTAAGATCCAGATTTAAAGAGTTCATGTGATTAGGTCAGGTCCACTCAGATAATCTCCCTGTCCTAAGTTCAGCTCATTTAAAAAAATATTTTCCCAGATATGGTGAAATAATCACAGGAGTGATATATTTCATCACATTCACAGGTTCTATCCCAACTCAAGGGCAGAGGATCACACAAGGGCAAGGGTCTAGGTGACATCATAGAATTCTTTCTAACACAAATACCATACAATTGCCTTGTTTATTTTTGTTTGGTGTCAGTCTCCCTTCTTTAGAATAAAAGCTTAATGAGACCTGAGATTTTTATGTGTTTTGTTCACTAATGTATTTCAGTGGTGCTTAAAATGGTGTCTGAACTATCATAGATGCTTAATAAATATTTCTTGAATGAGTGAATGTCTCAGATGGCTAAATATAAATTTTTGCCATAAAATTTGAAGGTATTTTGGAAAATCTTTGAAATGCAGAAATGAAGTTCTAATATCTAAGGGGATATGAGTTAAACTCATATATTTTTGTAATTTACTGTATCTTAATCAATTCTTTGTGTGGTAGTCATTTCTATTCTCCCCTTTTGTCACCTTGAGCATGAAGCCGGGATAACCCTAGGTGACAAGAAAACAATTCAGAGTAGCTTTCATAAAATATTGGTGTCATGTTTTATCTTCTTTGATCATTTTTCTAGACCTTGAAAATCCAAGAGAAGTTGGCATGCTTTCTGTCTCTCTCTTTCTCTTTCTCTCTCTCTCTCTGCCTACCACCAGGTCACTAGTAAGAAGTGATTTAACATGGCATTTATTCAGCTCACTCGGTTAGACTTGAACTCTAGTTGGCCTAATGAAGGACTTAGTTATGCATGGAGGGTGAAAGATCAAATTTATATATATTGCTCTGGGATAAAATAAAAACTGAACTTATAGTATGAGGTACTATTAGAGTGAAAGGAATATATTAAGACATGCTGTTCTGGTAAAATAATACATTCTGCAAAAGGAATGGAATATATTAAGAAGCACATACCTAAATATAAAGCAGTTACATACCATTATAGAAACAAGACTTTCAAGAATGTGAATCAATTTCTCTATCATATGCTTGAGTCTTTTTTTACTCACAATTATTTTGAATTGTGATTTTGAATAGCACAAATGGAGTGACTTTCTAAAGTCATGTTGAGAATCAGTGATCCTAGATGCATTTAAACCTATGCATGTGTATTTTTGAAACATGGATTATGACTATATGATGATAGAGAATTAGTGGCTATATCACAACATTTAAATTCATTTGGTTTTAATTAAACTAAGCACATAAAGAGCAACAAAATGCTTTAAAATTCTGGAAACCCATTTCATTCAGATGAAGTATTATGACAATGTATTTGGAAGAAGTGTGAGGGTGGTGATATTCATTAAGAATATAAATTTACATAGTCTTTGATACAGCACATCTAAAACATTCTCTTATAAAAATTCAGGTGTAATGTGACTAAAGTAAATAGTAAGGCAAGAATGTACACTGTACCATAATATGTAATGGAGAAAAAAATGAAAAATATCAAAATGCAATTCATTAAAGAATTAGATATGTAAATTGAGGGAGAGATAAAATATGACTCAACAGTCTAAAATTTGACAGTAGAGCTATATATATGGAAACAGAACTTTATCCATGTTTCTTGTTGAGAAAGATAAATTTCAAAAGAAAACCAGGTATAGTCCCAATTTTATAAAAACAAAAAGTAACTGTACGCATAAAGTTATTTTGCATAGGAACGAATTTTCAAGTAATATATTCTAAATATGCACCTAAGCACAAATAAGGAGGATGAATATTTCTACCTTTTATTTTGTGCATTTCTGTATTACTGAATACATTTGAATAGGCATAATCTATGCTTCTAGCCACAAAGAGTTAATGGGTATAGGATTTGCCCTCCCAGAAACAAGAGAAATAGATGGAATGCTGACACAATGTTTTTTAAACATTGGAAAAGAGAAAGCAAATGACTGATTATTTAACAAAGGGAAACAAATGAGGTTATGCCTACCACTTGGCCCTGGCTTACTGGTAGAATTTTGACACCACAGTTTAAAAATGGGGAACCTGGACTGAGTTCAGCAGACTTACTGAACTGAGGAAACAAAGATAGGTGTTTAGGGAGGCAAAGGTTGCTGTGCCAGAACACCCCAAGATGAAGCTGCACAGAGAGACAGATCAGGATAATTGTAGGTGACAAACTGGAGAGAACCACACTACAATCAATGATACACAATAATTGAACTGCTGAGAACCAGTGATAGAGAAAAATTGTAAACATTTTAAATATCAGCCAAAGGTAAATCATATTACCTCTCAAGCATAGTTTAAAGACTAGATCGATAACTACACAAGCACAACAAAAAGTCATACCTAATAAGACATTAATGGAGATAAATGGAATTTAAAAATTCTAAATGCAAAAAACATAGGAAAAAGAAAAAAAACACTAATAGAAGAAATAGAAAACACATAAGATATTAGATTTTAATTGCATAAGTATATTACATTACATGTAAAGGTATAACATTTCTAATTAAAAGGCAGAGAGGATGGAGTTGAAAATAAGCAAGTCCCAACTATAAACTATATATAAGAGCACCATTTTAAATATAAAGATTCATAGGTTAATAGTAAAAAGATAGAAAAGATTTACCACAACAATATTAATTAAAGGAAAGCTGAAATATTTATATTGATATTAGACAAACTAGACTTTGGAGAAAGGAATCAAAATGAGGGATAAAAAGAGACATTATATAAAGACCTCAATTTACCAATAAGACATAAAAAGCTTAAGTGTGTATTCACCCACTAACAGATCTTCAAAATTCATACAGAAAAGTCTTATACATTGAATTGAGCAAGAGATAGAAAATTCCATAGTAATAAGTAAAGGCTTCAACAGTCCTTTTTCAGTAAGTTACAGCACAAGCAAACAGAAAATCCCTACAGTTATTAAACAACTCAAACAGCTGGACCAAATTGATATTTACGGAACACTTTACTCAATAGCAGCAGAATACACATTAATTTCAAATGCATATGGAATACCATATGGTCTACATGATAGACCATAGTTTGGGTCATAAAACACATCTGAACAAATTTAAAAGGATTTAAAACAAAATTATGTTCTCTGATAACAATGGGATTAGATTAAAAAATCAACAACATAAAGGATGCCATCAAATCCTCCAATACTGGGAAATTAAACAACATACTTCTGAATCAATAAATCAGAGAAGAAATCACAGGGGAAAGGATACTTTGAAGTGATTGAGATTGGAAGTGTAACTGTGGTAGCCATGGGAGTGTGCCTCTTGGAACAGCTTTTAAGAGAAAACTATTGAGAACTGCGAAGAATCTGAGTTTTTACCTTGCTTTCAACTTAACAAGTTAGTTAAGTAAGTTGTTAATTTAACAAGTTGCGTTAAATTTAAGAAACTTAACACAGTTTCTTAAATGCTAGATTAGAGACAGAGTACTTTATTACCCATGGCTTAGCAAACAGCATGAGAATCAGCATATTTACATCAGTTCCCCTTGTTCCCAAGTCCCATGAGTGTATCAATAATTGCTGTATCAATAACTGCTGAACATAGACTGGATCATTCGTACCCAATATGAAACTCTTCTAATTACTTTGATGAGTAATGTTTACTTTGGGACTGCCTATCAGCTTTGCTATGATACTCTCAGAATTTTCATTCAGTATGAGGCTTTTTCCATCCAATCATTTTTCCCCTCACTCTTTTCACTTTTCTCCATCATATGCTGAAGGTTCTCCACACCTGTTCCTGTTTCCTTCTCCTTTTTATCGCTTACAGGTGTTTTTCCCAAGGAAGTTGTTAGGTATCGAATTCTGTATTGACATCAACTTCTTAGGAATCTAAACTGACAGCAAATACTGGTAAAGGTCTGAGAAAATAAGCAATAAAATTGAGTTTTGCGACTGGATCTCCCACTCTCTAGCTGCAATGTTGTGCACAAATAATCTCTAACGAGAGGTGATGATGCCTTCATTCTTAAGAGTTTAGTGGTGGTGACCATGGAAAATGTCCTCAGCCAGCATCACTAACTGGGATCTTGTAGGAATGCCTGATCCATAGGTAAGGAATCCTACATATTGTAACATGTAAATAGATGACTCATTTCATAGTGAAGGAGGTGTAAGATTCAGATTAATTTTAAAAATATAACATGCAACACCATCCAGAAGAAGTTTGTCCAATGGAGCATTAAAATGGTCTGTGGAGTCATGAATGAGGCACAAGCTCCAAAGCAATACGCTGCAGTGATGGGGTGTCATCCTTTGCTTCACAATACATGCACTACATCAGAGACTCCTATGGCTCTGTGTTTCCGATAGGAAGAATTTATGGGTCTAGAAACCAAGGAATTGAAGCCAGATTAACTTCACTTACCACTTCCAATGACCCATTTGGAAAGCTTTGTGTCTTACATTGACACAACTCTAGGATCTGCTTGGTTAAATGTCTTGGTTTGCAAAGAGGATGTCCTCTTGATAGGGAACATAGCATGGATATGTCTGAACTATAAGCCACAGATATTGCCTTGCCACTTTTGTCTCCTTGTTTCCAGAAACCAAATGTCAAGAAGTCAGCATGCTGACAGGGGTAATTGACCCTGATTAGCAGGAGGAGTAAGGCTGCTTTTACAGTGGGGAACAAGGGCTACATGTGGAACCAAGGTGATCCATTTAGGTCCCTTTTGGTATTCCTTGTCCAGTTGTAAATGTGAATAAACACATACAGTGACTCCATCCTAAGAAGCTGATGATTTTCTTGTAAATTAGACCCCTCAGGAGTGAGGGTTATGGTAAGCTACTGTTAGGTAGATGGAGTGCCCTGATGAGTAAGCTATAAAGATCTGTAGAAGTTGGGGTGGATAAGCTACTAAGATCTTCAGAAGTGATAGCTAAGAGTGAGGGCACTTTTAATGAATAGATAGTGGAGAAAGACAGTGAACATCTTGTGATCTGGAGACCAAATGGAGTGATGGGGACTGGAATTTGTCTCACTTTCCCTTTTGTAAGTTTTCTCTCAGACGGAAAGAACCATAGAAAGTGTGGAGAAGTTACTTGCTGAAAATAAATGAAGAAATGGATCATTGTGGCAGAAAAGATGAACTGTGGCAGCCATGGGAGTATGCTGGTTAGATTCTCCCACAAGAGAAAACTTGCTGAGGAGTATGATTAGGTAACATCTTTGGAATCTCTGGCAGCACTAATTTCGAAGGCCTTGCTCTTCTTGTGCTGTTTCTTGGCTATTACCGAACATGGTGGGGATATAGAGTTAGGCCATCTTGCTTAATGAAAGTTCCTCTAATAGGCAGTATTTTCACTGAGGCTCTTCAGTGGCCTTGCTGAGATTGCTACAGAGCTCTGTTGCAGTTTTATGTTCTTTCTAACCAATTTATCTTCCTTCCTTCTCTCCTTTCACAGGTACCACATAGGCATTTTAGTCTGAAGTTGTGCTAGACCTTATGTTTCCTTCGAAACATATCTGCCCCTCAATAAATTTCTTGAACATGTAACCTTATTTTTAAAACTGCTTTTGGAGAACCTGAGATAATACAATTTATCAAACATTGTGGTATGCAGATAAAGCAATTCTTCGAGGAAAACCCAGAGCATTATACACCTATGTCATAAAAAAGTCTAAAATCAGTTATTTAAACTTCTACCTTAAGAAACTAGAATAAAGCAGACTTATCAAAGTAAGAAGAAGGAAAGAAATAACAAAAACTCCAAAATTAATAAATTGGGAAATATACAAAACAATATAAGAAAATCAGTGAAACCAAAAGCTTTGAAAAAAATCAATAAAATTGATAAGCTGCTAGTCAGGAAAAAAGAAAAGATACAGTCACCAACATATGGAATGAAAGAAGAAACATCAATACAAATGATGTTTAAGATGCTACAAAACACTTAAATATAACAAGGAAATAATCTTAGCAATACGTAGTAATAAAATAAACAAATCATATGTGATAGAACAATTACTGAAATACACAAACTACTAAATCTCACTCATAAAAAATTTAATCTGAGTAACTGTATATTTAGTAAAGAAAATTACTTACTCAAAATTTTCCTACAAAAAACCTTATGGCCCAGATGCCTTTGCTTGTGAATTCTACCAAACATTTAGGAAAAAGTAATACAAATTGATACAGATTTCCTCAGGAAATAAAATACCTGTGAACTATTTTACTTAATTTTATGAGGACAGCATTGCCCTGATACAAAATTAGAAGAAAAGACATTGTAGAAGGAGAAAACTCCATACCATTATCCTTCATGAGAATAGATGCAAAATTCCTTAACACAAGTGTATCTAGCTACTGGAATCCAGCGATACATAATAAGGATAATACATTATGACCAAGTGAGATTTTTCCCAGGAATGTAAGATTGGTTTAATATTCAAAAATCAACCATAATTCATGATATCAACAGACCACATGATCATCTCAATAGGTAAATAAAATATATTTGACAAAATTCAACATCTGTTCCTGATGAACACTCTTAGAAAACTAGGAATATAAGGGAACTTACTCAAACTGATAAAGGGTATCTATGGAAACTCTATATCTAATAACATTCTTAATGGTGAAAGACTGAATGGTCTCTTTTAAAGGTTAAGAACAAAGTATGGCTGTCTGTTCTCATCACTTATTTTCAGCATTTTACTGAGGTTCTAGCCAGTGTAATAAAGCAAGAAAAATGCATGAGGAAAATAATTGCAAAGGAAGAAGTAAAAACTGTCTTTGACAGTAAAACTGCCTTTTTTTTAGTGACGTTCTAATTTTATAACCTAAAATGCCAATAGAATTTGGGAGTGGTCGCCATCAGAGAAATGCAAATCAAAACCACAATGAGATACCATCTCACACCAGTTAGAATGGCAATCATTAAGAAGTCAGGAAACAACAGGTGTTGGAGAGGATGTGGAGAAATAGGAACACTTTTACACTGTTGGTGGGATTGTAAACTAGTTCAACCATTATGGAAAACAGTATGGCAATTCCTCAAGGATCTAGAACTAGATGTACCATATGACCCAGCCATCCCACTACTGGGTATATACCCAAAGGATTATAAATTACT
>NW_016805896.1:5457334-5459920 GCF_001698545.2 Rhinopithecus bieti
AAATAGAATGTAACTGCCGTATTTCTTAAATTTTATTTTTGTAAATAAAAAAAAGAAAGGAAATATAAACATAGCCATGACTGTTTGGTTCATAATTCAACTTTTAAATGTAGGTTGTGTAAAACTACAATGAAATACTGGGCAAATATAGATAATGACTTTTAAATCACAGAGGTAATTCTGGCTTGTGAAGCTTCAATTCTCAGATTGGCTTTATAATAACTGCGGTTTATAAGTTCTGTTCTACAAAATTATAATAGAAATAAGGCAGCTGTTAAAATCCTGAATGCAAAATTATGTATTTTGACACCAAGTATTTTCTGTCTGGGAACTTTATTATGAAAGGTCCAGAAAAAATGTTGCCTTAACAAAGTGGTCAGTAAAATTCCTGTGAAAATATTTCATATCCTAAGCATTGTAAAGAAATTTTGTCCTAATCCTTGCCTTAAAACTAGTAAATAGCCTACAGTTTTTTACTATAATTTTTTTTTCTCTCTCTCTCTTTTTTTTTTCTTTAATGGAGTCTAGCTCTCTATCACCCCAGGCTGGAGTGCAGTGGCATGATCTCGGCTCACTGCAACCCCCGCCTCCTGGGTTCAAGCGATTCTCATGCCTCAGCCTCCCTAGTAGCTGGGATTATAGGCACACGCCACCATGCCCGGCTAATTCTTGTATTTTTAGTAGAGACAGGGTTTTACCATGTTGGCCAGGCTGGTCTCAAACTCATGACCTCAAGTGATCCACCCACCTTGGCCTCCCAAAGTGCTGGGTTTACAGGCGTGAGCCACCGCCCCCAGCCTACTATAATTTTCATATTCAGACTTTCACTGCTCATGTTTGAGAGAGTGAGTTAACTACAACTACACAGTTCTTTCCTACTATTTTGAAGAAGGACGTTTAAATAAAGTTCTCTTTTTCTCACCATTTTAGTTGGGACAACCACTGCCTGGGTACCTATCCACATTTATCCAATAATCTCCATTATTATGCATAATATTGTGAAATAAACAAGACAGGAAAATCAGGATATTTTCTAGTTTCATCTCTGTCGTTAACTCACTTTGTGTCTGTGAATATTTTAGTCTGCAGGGGCCCTCAGTTATCAGTAGACTGTAAATAATGATAGCCCATATTGCTCGGGTATTAAGGATGTGAAAATTATTTAATTTATTTAAACATATCATTAAATGGGAAATTTGTCATTTAAACTTGATTGACAACGTTTGTAGTTTGACAACATCTGTAGCTTCTATATCCTATGTCAGGAAATTTATCTTAACAATACAGATAGAGTATTAGAAACAGCACAGTTCTAAGAACTGTGAAATCTTACTAGCTGTGAAATCTCAAGCAGGTTACTCAAACTTGTCAAGTAAATTTACAAAATAAAATCAATGTCCTTTTGTGGAGTTTTGGGTATTAGAGTTAATATATAATATGCCTAGTGCATATGCTTAATGTAGGTGCAGTTATTATTAGATCATATGTACTGCAGGAGGGCATTTCAGAGCTGGAAATGGAATGATAAATATCTACATCATCATTTCATACCACTCTGAACTCTGCCTCATAGAGGCAGCAGGTGTGGGAATTTTACCTCTGCATGGTAGTATCTGAATAACTTGCACAAGTCAACTCCTTTATTTCTGTATCTGTAAAAGCATATAATAATAATATCATCTTCCAAGGGGTTTGAAGGGAAGATATCTGTCTATCTATATCTATATATCTATATCTATATATCTAGATATATAGATATAGATATCCATAGAACTATGTTTCCTAGCACTGTTTGATACATAGTAAATGACTGATAAATATGTAATTCTTTTCTTAGTAATTATTGGCCGTATATTTTTTTTTGTTTTGCTACTTACCTATTACACTAGCTTACATACATTCATTTTTATGTTTCCTACATAAGATTGCTGACATGCCCCATAGTTTTTCTTACCATTTTTAGTCACAAGAACAAATTTCATCTCAGCAATTTAAATGCGTGCTCCAGTATAATAAGCAAAACATTAAAGTCACTCAACTTGAAGTTTCACCTCTTTCCCTGCTCAGGCCTTGGGGCCTGCAGTGATGGCAGGGAGCAGGAGTTTCTTCTTCTTTCTTTTTTTTCCTTCTTTGATCCTAGTTTCATAGATGTCCTCTGTCTACTAGGCAGCATTTTTGATCCCACTAGGATTAAGCTCAAGGAAAGAAGCATTAGGGGAGAAAGCACCATATTGCATGGCCCTTGGCTGTTTCTTTGGGGGCTAATGCACAGTTGCTGACTCTTTTTTGTCATGAGTGCATTTGTAAAACTTTTTATTTTTTCGAGATCTTTCAATGGTGTTCCTGGTCCAGGGGAATGTCTCTCTTATAATGGCCATCTTTTGCTCTCCCTCCACCTGCTGTTGTTCTGGCTTTCCAGTCCACACAGATGATCCCTATTGGGATTCCTTTGTTCTCCAGAAAAGTAACCCTTTTGAGCAGAATTCCTTTTATTTTGCAACGGCCTCCCTCGGGTTTGTGTTTTCCCAAAGATTAGCTTGGCCCAAGAGAAAATTCATGCTTCCTTGTCCCATTTTTTTTTTTTTT
>NW_016805896.1:5462671-5470414 GCF_001698545.2 Rhinopithecus bieti
TTCATTTCGTTATGTACCCAGTAGTCATTCAGGAGCAGGTTGTTCAGTTTCCATGTAGTTGAGCGGTTTTGATTGAGTTTCTTAGTCCTGAGTTCTAGTTTGATTGCACTGTGGTCTGAGAGACAGTTTGTTATAATTTCTGTTCTTTTACATTTGCTAAGGAGTGCTTTACTTCCAATTATGTGGTGAATTTTGGAAGAAGTGCGATGTGGTGCTGAGAAGAATGTATATTCTGTTGATTTGGGGTGGAGAATTCTATAGATGTCTACTAGGTCCGCTTGGTGCAGAGATGAGTTCAATTCCTAGTGCATATGCTTAATGTAGGTGCAGTTATTATTATATCATATGTACTGCAGGAGGGCAATTCAGGTTCATCCTTAGACGTCAGCTCAAGATGATCTCCTCAGAGAAGTCTTCCCTAAACCCCTGTTGTGGATTAAATTATGTCCCCCCAAAAAGATAGTTGAAAGATATTTGGAGACATAATGATACACAAGGAGGAAGGCCATATGATAATGCAGGAAGAGACCAGAGTGATGGAGCTACAAGCCAAGGAATGTCAAGGATTGCTGGCAACCACCAGAAGCTAGAAAGAGGCAGAGACGGACTTTTCCTTAGAGCCTTCACAGAGAGTATGGTCCTGCCAACACCTGGATTTGAGACTTTTAGTTTGCAGAACTGTCAGAGAATAAATTTCTGCTGTTTTCAGTATGTGGATGTTTGTTATGGCAGCCCTAGGAAGCTAATTTACCCCAGACTAGATCTATTTCACTTTTATAAACCTCCATGAGATTTTGTTCCTCTTCTTTCAGCCCTTTCAAAATTAAGATGAATGTATTAATGTGTAATTAGTTTAAAATATCTTCTTGCTTGCTAGAATGTAAGAAGAATATTCTGTGAACAGGTACCAGACAGGTTTTGTTTACTCCCTGTATCTTCAGTACTACTACATTCCCTGGAATAAATAGGTACTCAATAGACATTTGTTAAGTGCAGAAATGAATTTCTACTCTGTTTCTTCTTAAATACGTATACGTAACAACTCCATGTAATACTGAAATCAAATCTGTCAGTTCCTGTGTCAGTAAGAAATCTTTTGGTTGCATGGAATAGAAGACAAAATCAAAAAGCTAAAATAAACAAATGAACTAAATATACATTGGCTTTACATCTTAAAAATCCAGTGGTACAACTAGCTCTGGATGAAACTTTACTCCGCTGTTTAAACAATATCACTAACATCTGGATTATCTCTCTCTGTTCTGTCTTCACTTATGCCAGCTTTATCCTTAGGAACTACATGGTGATTCCCCTGCTGGTCAAAAAACAACTAAGTCTTTGCCAAAAAACTGTTAGAACTGATAAACAAATTCAGTAAAGTTGCAGAATACAATATCAACATACAAAAATCAGTAACATTTCTATATTTAAATAATTAACTATCTGAAAAAGGTATTAAGAAAACAATCCCATTTACAATCATAACAAAAATTTAAATATTTAGATACAAATTTGACCAAGAACGTAAAAGACCTGTACACTGAAAACTATAAAACACTGGTAAAAGAAACTGAAGAAAACACAAATAAACGGAAAGATAACCCTTGTTCATGAATTAGAAGAATTCACAATGTGAAAATGTCCATACTATTCAAAGCAATTCACAGATTGAATGTAATCCCTATAAAATTTCAATATTATTTTCAAAGAAATAGAAAAAAATTCTTCAGTTCACATGGAACCACAAAAGACCTCAAATAGACAAAAAAGTCTTGAGCAGAAAACCCCAAAACTGGAGGTATCACATTTTCTGATATCAAAACATAACGCAATTGTTATTTAAAAACCATGGTATTTGTATACTAACAGTCACATCAACTGAAGCAGCAGGAAGAAAACCCAAAACAAGCCCCTGCATTCTTAGTCTATTGATTTTTCACAATAGCAAAAGAACATATAATGGAAAAAGAGAGTTTCTTCAATAAATGGTGTTGGGAAAACTGAATATTGACATGCAAAAGAAATTAGACCCCTGTATATGAAACCAACTCAATATGGGTTAAAGACTCAAGTATAAGACCTCAGATTGTAAAACTGTTCGAAGAAAACGTAGGGGAAAAGCTCCACAGCATTGACCTGAACAATAATTTTTGAGATATGATCCCAAAAGGACAGGTAACAAAAACAAAAATAGATGAATTGGATGACATCAAACTAAAAATCTTCTGCACAGCGAAGGAAATAACTAATAAAATGAAGAAACAACCCACAGCATAGGAGAAAATACTTGCAAACCATGCATATGATAAGGGACTAATATCTAAAATATAAAAGGAACAGCTTGAAAAACTCAGTAGCAAGAAAACCACTCAATTAAAAATTTAGAAAAGCTCGAACAGGTATTCCTCAAAAGAAGGCATAAAAATGGTGAAGAAGTACATGAAAGAATGTTCAGCATTACTAATTAGGGAAGTGCAAAATAAACTACAATTAAATATCACTGAGATAAGTGTTAGAGAGGATGTGGAGAAAAAGGGACTCTTGCACAGTTTTGGTGGGAATGTGAATTAGTATAGCCGTGATGGAAAATGGTATAGAGGTTCCTGAAAAAACTAAAAACAGTACTACCATATGATCCAGCATTTCCACTTTTGGGTATGTATCCAAAGGAACTGAAATAGATTATATTGGGGATATCTGCACTCCCATGTTCATTGCAGCACTATTCACAATAGCCAAGTTATGAAATCAACGCAAGTGCCTATCAACAGATGAATGGATAAAGAAAATGTGAGATATATATATGTGTGTGTGTGTGTGTGTGTGTCACACAAAGGAATACATATATAATACTATATATATACACACATATACGGTACTATATATATACACACACATATACTGTATATACACACAAAAACAAACGGAATACTGTTCTATATATATATACTATATACTATACTACACACACACACACACACACACACACACACACACAAAATGGAATACTACTCAGCCTTTAAAAGGGGGGAAATCCTGTCTTTTGTGAAATATGGGTAAATCTGGAGGACACTGTATTAAGTAAAATAAGCCAGTCACAAAAAGACAAATACCACATGATCTCACTTACATGTGAAATCTAATAAAGTTGAACCATAGAAATGTAGACTAGTGGTTACTGGAGGCTGGGGTAGAGGAGTGTGGTGGGAAGAAAGGGAATGAGAGTTGCTGATGAAAGGGTACAATGTTTCAGATAGAAAGGAGGGATAGGGTGACTACAGTCAATAACAATGTATTGTATATTTCAAAATAGCCAAGAGTAAATTTCAAGTGTATCACCATAAAAAAAGATAGGTGAGCTGGTGGCTATTTTAATTAGCTTGATTTAACCATTTCACATTATAGACATATATCAAAACATCATATTCTACCCCTACACCTAAGGCATCCCCAAGCCTCACACACTTACATCTTATCTAAAAGGACAAAGATCAGTGATCATGGCTATCCACATCATAGACTTTTTTTCTCTTTATTGGTCCAAAATTGGACAAGTCTGCATTCGTGAACAAATCAGAGGGCTTAATTCAAAGGCTGGAGATGGGATTCATCTTACACCCAACTACTGGTTGAGGACTTGAGTAGAGTAAACTCCTTATGGAAAATCTGAGTAACGTTGGTGAGAAATAGGAGTGGATCCTGAGGTGACAACCAATGAATATCTACATTGGTTACAATAAAACATCCTCAGGTTGAAAATATTTGGCTTATTCATGAGGAATCTTGTGCAATAAACTAGATGAATTAGTTTTAAAATATATGATCATATTTGAATGAACGAATGCCAAGTCAGTTTTCTAGATGTGGTTTTAGGATTCCAACTGAATTAATTTGAACTGTCATTCTTATTACATTTTACATATGTATTAAGAGTAGAATAATGTAATTTTTATTGCTAATATTTATTCACCTCTCTTAGCCTGCTTAGAATAAAATCATGAACCTAGCAGATGATAAATCATTATTATAGTCATAAGAGAATTCAGACTCAGATTTAGTACACATTCTTCAAATGACTCATAAACATAATTCCATCATTTAAATTAAATTTACAAATATTACGGACATTAAATTGATATAGAAAATGTTAATAAACCTGAGAAGTAAAGCATAATCTGCATTTACTTTATGTACATGACAATGCATTGCTTAACAATGATACTTTAGTAGGAAAGTTAGTCTGTAAAATAGATTATTTGACCCAGATGTGAACCTGGGGAAATTTTGATTTATACAAAGATTGTAGTAGACAGTTATCTTAGGCTCATGATAGGCACTGATATACAAAACTATAGTAATAGTAGATAACATTTGGTGACTACTTATAAATATATACAAAGTACAAATTCGGCTTGAGTGACAGTGATACACAGAATGTTGCAATCTACTCAGAAATGTTCATCAATTTATGCTTTATTATGTGGAATCACTGCATGTCTTTTAAAAAAGTGGACAGGCAGAACATATATATATATACGTATATATATATATACGTATACGTATATATATATATACGTATATATATACGTATATATATATATGCAACATTCTTCTGGGGGGGGAAGAAAGGAATATTAATTTAGCAGGCTTAAGTACTCTGTCTCCAAAGAGAGTTTCTCTGTAGTGGGGAATTGATAGAGTTTCCTACAATCTGAGTGAAATATTTTTCAAGAACATCCAATGATCTTTTATTTTATGCTCACTAAATAGATTTTTCTGATTCACTTCCTGAATGTCTGATTTATAGGAAAAGATTTGCCCTGGCTAATGGGCTGAGGTATTGATGTACACTCTAATTTAAATTAATAAACCGGCATTCTGGTTTCAACAGTGTCTTGTGGGCTTGACAAATTTGTCTTATGAGTTCAGGGAGAATTGATGAAACTGAACTCTTGGAGCAGTCCACATAGAACAAAACATGGTACCATGGTGGCCACTTCACTGTGTGGCCCCTAATCATCTCCTGCTTCCTTCTTCAGTTGCATGTACTGGGATAATTAATGCAAGGAAGGGTAACAGAAGAAGTATAATTGTCATTTTATAAAGAAAATGAAAGTGGACATAACACTATAAATAAGCTTAAACAAAAAGTATTCAGAGTTCCTAGTCAAGAAACTCCACTAGAGCTAGATAAATAAAGAGTAATATAGCATATCTATGAGGGAATTAACTGTAATGGGTCTTATCTGAAAACATGTACAGTAAATCTTCACTATTGTCCATAGGTGCTTGAAAACCACAACTTGAAGCAAAATGATGTTTAATGAAACCAATTTTACCATAGGCTAATTGACATAAGAGTTAAGTTGCTACCGCATATTTCTGGTCACAGAAAACCTCACTACACTTCTAAATAAAGATTCCAAGCACTTATACTAAACATTGAAATAAATGTGAGCCATATATACATTTAAGAAAGATTAATCAAAATGAGTAACACAATTATTTACCTAATTTTTTGGTGAATCAGGAATGAAGGAAGTTGTAGTGGTGATGGGTTAAGTCAAGGAATAAATATTTGCCAAGCAAAATTGTCAGAGCACCCCTTACCACCATACAGTTCAAAACAGTCATAAAAATGGTGGGCTCCCAGTCAGGGACTTACAGATAAAACCTCCTTATCCCTGGGACAGAGCACCTGGGGGACGGGGTGGCTGTGGGTACAGCTTCAGCAGACTTAAACGTCCCTGTGTGATAGCTCTGAAGAGAGCAGCAGACCTCCCAGCACAGTGTTGGAGTTCTGAAGGCAGCAGTGGACCTCCCAGTACAGTGTTTGAGCTCTGCTATGGGTCCCTGACCCTCATGTATCCTGACTGGGAGACACCTCCCGGAAGGGGCCAATAGACACCTCATACAGGAGAGCTCTGGCTGGCATCTGGCAGGTGCCCCTCTGGGACGAAGCTTGCAGAGGAAAGAACAGGCAGCAATCTTTGCTCTTCTGCAGCCTCTGCTGGTGATACCCAGCCAAACAGGGTTGGGAGTGAACCTCCAGTAAACTCCAGCAGACCTTCAGCAGAGGGGTCTGACTGTTAGAAGGAAAACTAATACACAGAAAGAAATAGTACATCCACTCAAAGACCCCATCCGAAGGTCACCAACATCAAAGACCAAAGGTAGATAAATCCACAAAGATGGGGAGANAGAACAGGCAGCAATCTTTGCTCTTCTGCAGCCTCTGCTGGTGATACCCAGCCAAACAGGGTTGGGAGTGAACCTCCAGTAAACTCCAGCAGACCTTCAGCAGAGGGGTCTGACTGTTAGAAGGAAAACTAATACACAGAAAGAAATAGTACATCCACTCAAAGACCCCATCCGAAGGTCACCAACATCAAAGACCAAAGGTAGATAAATCCACAAAGATGGGGAGAAACCAGCACAAAAAGGCTGAAAATTCTAAAACCAGAATGCCTTTTTTCCTGCAAAGGATCACAACTCCTCTCCTCACCAGGAAGGGAACAAAACTGGACAGAGAACGGGTTTGATGAATTGACAGAAGTAGGCTTCAGAAGGTGGGTAATAACAAACTCCTCTGAGCTAAAGGAGCATGTTCTAACCCAATGCGAGGAAGCTAAGAACATTGAAAAAAGGTTAGACGAATTGCTAACTAGAATAACCAGTGTAGAGAAGAGCATAAATGAACTGATGGAGCTGAAAAACACAGCACAAGAACTTCATGAAGAATACACAAGTATCAATAGCTGAATTGATCAAGTGGAAGAAAGGATATCAGTGATTGAAGATCAACTTAATGATATAAAGAGAAAAGGCAAGACAGAGAAAAAAAGAATAAAAAGGAATGAACAAAACCTCCAAGAAATATGGGACTATGAGACAAGAACAAACCTATGTTTGACTGGTGTACCTGAAAGTAATGGGGAGAATGGAACCAAATTGGAAAACACTCTTCCGGGTATTATCCAGGAGAACTTCCGCAATCTAACAAGACAGGCCAACATTCAAATTCAGGAAATACAGAGAACACCACAAAGATGCTCCTCAAGAAGAGCAACCCCAAGACACATAATTATCAGATTCACCAAGGTTGAAATGAAGGAAAAAATGTGAAGAGTAGCCAGTGAGAAAGGTTGGGTTACCCATAAAGGGAAGCCCATCAGACTAATACCCATAAAGGGAAGCCCATCAGACTAACAGGGGATCTCTCAGCAGAAACTCTACAAGCCAGAAGAGAGTAGGGGCCAATATTCAACATTCTTAAAGAAAGGAATTTTCAATCCAGAATTCTGTATCCAGCCAAACTAAGCTTCATAAGTGAAGGAAAAATAAAATCCTTGACAGACAAGAAAGTGCTGAGAGATTTTGTCACCACCTGGCCTGTCTTACAAGAGCTCCTGAAGGAAGCACTAAACATGGAAAGGAACAACCAGTACAGCCACTGCAAAAACATACCAAATTGTAAAGAACATTGACACTATGAGGAAACTGCATCAACTAAAGGACAAAACAACTAGCTAACATAATAATGACAGGATCAAATTCACACATAACAATATTAACCTTAAATGTAAATGGGCTGAATGCCCCAACTAAAAGACACAGACTGGCAAATTGGATAAAGAGTCAAGACCCATCAGTGTGCTGATTTCAGGAGACCCATCTCATAGACAAAGACACACATAGGCTCAAAATAAAGTGATGGAGAAAAATCTACCAAGCAAATGGAAA
>NW_016805896.1:5471510-5481138 GCF_001698545.2 Rhinopithecus bieti
AAAAAAAAGCAGGGGTTCCAATCCTAATCTCTGATAAAACAGACTTTAAACCAACAAAGATCAAAAGAGACAAGGGCATTACATAATGGTGGTAATGGGATCAATGCAGCAAGAAGAGCAAACTGTCCTAAATATATGTGCACCCAATCCCAATACGGGAACACCCAGATTCATAAAGCAAGTTCTTAGAAACCTACAAAGAGACGTAGACTCCCACACAATAATAATGGGAGACTTTAACACCCACTGTCAATGTTAGACAGATCAACGAGACAGAAAATTAACAAGGATATTCAGCACTTGAACTCAGCACTGCACCAAGTGGACCTAATAGACACCTACAGAACTCGCCACCCCAAATAAACAGAATATACATTCTTCTCAGCACCACATAGCATTTATTCTGAAACTGACCACATAATTGGAAGACAAACACTCCTCAGCAAATGTAAAAGAACTAAAATCATAACAAACAGTCTCTCAGACCACAGTGTAATCAAATTAGAGCTTAGGACTAAGAAATTCACTCAAAACCACACAACTACATGGAAACTGAACAGCCTGCTCCTGAATGACTTCTGGGTAAATAAAGAAATGAAGGCAGAAATAAATGTTCTTTGAAACCAATGAAAACGAAGACACAAGGTACCAAAATCTCTGGGATACATTTAAAATAGTGGGTACAGGGAAATTTATAGCACTAAATGTCCATAAGAGACAGCAGGAAAGATCTAAAATTGACACCCTAATATTACAATTAAAAGAAGTAGAGAAGCAACAGCAAACAAATTCAAAAGCTAGCAGAAGGCAAGAAATAAGTAAGATCAGAGCAGAACTGAAGGAGATAGAGACATGAAAAACCCTTCAAAAAATCAATGAATCCAGGAACTGGTTTTTTGAAAAGATCAACAAAATAGACCATTAGCCAGACTAATAAAGAAGAAAAGAGAGAAGAATCAAATAGATGCAGTAAAAAGTGATATAGGGGATATCACCAATAATCCCACAGAAATACAAACTACCATCAGAGAATGCTATAAACACCACAGATAAACAAGAAAACCTAGAAGAAACATATAAATTCCTGAACACATACACCCTTCCAAGACTAAACAAAGAAGTTGAATCGCTGAATAGACCAATAATCAGTTCTGAAATTGAGGCAGTAATTAATAGCCTACCAACTAAAAAACATGCAGGACCAGATGGATTCACAGCCAAATTCTACCAGAAGTACAAAGAGGAGCTTGTACCATTCCTTCTGAAAGTATTCCAAATGATAGAAAAAGAATGAATCCTCCCTAACTCATTCTATGAAGCTAGCATCATCCTGATGCCAAAACCTGGCAGAAACACAACAAAAAAGGAAAATTTCAGGCCAGTATCCCTGAGGAACATCGATGTGATATTCCTCAACTCAAACCGAGTCCAGCAGTACATCAAAAAGCTTATCCACCACGATCAAGTCAGCTTCATACCTGGGATGCAAGGCTGGACATACGCAAAATGCAAAACTCGATATTCATAATCCATCACATAAACAGAACCAATGGCAAAAACCACATGATTATCTCAATAGATGCAGAAAAGGCCTTCAACAAAATTCAACACTTCTTCATGCTTAGAACTTTCAATAAACTAGGTATCAATGGAACATATCTCAAAATAATAAGAGCTATTTATGACAACCCCATAGCCAATATCAGACTGAATACTCAAAACCTGGAAGCATTCCCTTTGAAAACCAGCACAAGACAAGGATGCCCTCTGTCACCACTCCTGTTTAATATAGTATTGGAAGTTCTTGGCCAGGGCAGTCAGGCAAGAGAAGGAAATAAAGGGTATTCAAATAGGAAGAGAGGCAGTCAAATTGTCTGTGTTTGCAGATGACATGATTGTATATTTAGAAAACCCCATCGTCTCAGCCCAAAATCTCCGTAAGCTGGTAAGCAACTTCAGCAAAGTCTCAGGATACAAAATGAATGTGCAAAAATCACAAGCATTCCTATAAACCAATAATAGCCAAATCATGAGTGAACTCCTATTCACAATTTATACAAAGGGAATAAAATACCTAGGAATATAACTTACAAGGGATGTGAAGGACCTCTTTGAGAAGAACTACAAATTACTGTTCGAGGAAATAAGAGAGGACACAAACATATTCCATGCTCATGGATAGGAAGAATCAGTATTGTGAAAATGGCCATACTGCCCAAAGTAATTTATAAATGCAATGCTATCCCCACCCAAGCTACCACTGACTTTCTTCACAGAATTGGAAGAAACTACTTTAAACTTTATATGGAACCAAAAAAGAGCCCACATAGCCAAGAAAATCCTAAGCAAAAGGAACAAAGCTGAAGGCATCACCCTACCTGACTTCAAACTATACTACAAGGCTACAGTAACCGAAAAATCATGTTACTGGTACCAAAACAGATATATAGAGCAATGGAACAGAATAGAGGCCTCAGAAATAACACCGCACATCTACAACCATCTGATCTTTGACAAACCTGACACAAACAAGCAATGGGGGAAAGATTCCTTATTTAATAAATGGTATTGGGAAAACTGGTTAGCCATATGCAGAAAACTGAAACTGTACCCCTTCCTATACCTTATACAAAAATCAACTCAAGATGGATTAAAGACTTAAATGTAAGACCTAAAACCATAAGAATCCTAGAAGAAAATCTGCACAATACCATTTCAGGACATAGGCATGGGCAAAGACTTCATGTCTACAAAACAAAACCAATGGCAATAAAAGCCAAGATTGACAACTGGGATCTAATTAAACTCAAGAGCTTCTGCACAGCAAAAGAAACTATCAGCAAAGTAAACAGGCACCCTGCATAATGGGAGAGAATTTTTGCAATCTATCCATCTGACAAAGGGCTAATATCCATAATCTACAAAGAACTTAAACAAGTTTACAAGAAAAAAAAACAACCCCATCAAAAAGTGGGCAGAGGATATGAACAGACAATTCTCAAAAAAAAAAAAAGACCTTTATTCTGCCAAGAAACATATGAAAAAATGCTCATCATCACTGGTCATTGGCGAAATGCAAATCAAAACCACAATGAGATACCATCGCATGCCAGTTAGAATGGCAATCATTAAAAGTCAGGAAACAACAGATGCTGGAGAGGATGTGGAGAAATAGGAATGCTTTTACACTGCTAGTGGGAGTGTAAATTAGTTTAACCATTGTGGAATGCAGTGTGGCGATTCCTTAAGGATCTAGAACTGGAAATACTATTTGACCCAGCAATCCCATTGCTGGGTATATACCCAAAGGATTCTAAACCATTCTACTATAAAAACACATGCACACTTACGTTTATTGCAGCACTATTCACAATAGCAAAGACTTGGAACCAATCCAAATGTCCATCAATGATAGACTGGATAAAGAAAATATAGCACATATATGCCATGGAATACTATGCAGCCATAAAAACGGATGAATTCATGTCCTTTGCAGGGACATGGATGAAACTGGAAACCATCATTCTCAGCAAACTATCACAAGAACAAAAAACCAAACACTGCATGTTCTCACTCATAAGTGGGAGTTGAACAAGGAGAACACATGGATGCAGGGAGGGGAACATCACACACTGGGGCCTGTTGGCGTGTGGGGGGCTAGGGGAGGGATAGAATTAGGAGAAATACCTAATGTAGGTGACGAGTTGATGGGTGCAGCAAACCACCATAGCACCTGTATACCTATGTAACAAAACTGCACATTCTGCACATGTACCCCAGAACTTAAAGTATAATAAAAAAAAAAATGGTGGGCTCGCTGAGCTCTTTTCTCCTGCATCATTTATTGCAATGCATTTGTATGATTATCTTATACTTTATGAATTATTATTTTACAGTCATCTGTATTCATTCATTGATTTTCCAACCCACTTTTTCCAGTTCAGGGTAACTTCAGGGTGCAATGCAGGATCCAGCCCCCAAGAAGATGATGCTATTCCATTCAGGACACTCACACACAGCTATTCCATTGCAGGGCACGCTCACACACACACACCCTCATGCCAACTGACACAATATACACATGCCAGTTAACCTAATGTGCATGGCTTCGGGATATGGGAACAAACCAGAGGACCTGAAGAAAACCCATGTAGACATGAGGAGAATGTGCAAACTCCAAACAGACAGTGGCCTCAGAAGGAATTGATTATTTTTCTCATCAACGTTACAACAAAATGTTATTCGAGGACCTGTTGCATATTGCAATTCATTTTTAGTCTAAACTCAAGGTTTTGTGTTAATTTCTCAGAAATTAACATTTATTTACATTTCAAGGAGGAAAACAGCTCACCATTTTTAGTAAGGTTTCTCAGATATTTTTACTTTCTTCTCAATGTGTATTCCAACTTAGATGGGAAAAAAAGGAAAAATAAATAAATAGATAATAAATAAATACATTATTTTTAAGGGTTTGGAAGATTTTTTTCTGTAACATTTAATTCACTCAAACAGCCAAGGCTACACAGCCAAATCACTTACAGGAAAACTGAAATGCCAGTTCTACTGCTCTGATTTTAACTATTAAAATGACACATTTTGAAGTATACTACACAACTGTTTTATTTTTGCTGTACATTCATCCATGTATTCAACAATTATGTACCAGGATATAATGATGAACAAGACATACAAGTTTGTCCTCATAGAGTTTATAATTTAGTAGGGAAGAAAGACAATTAAAAAACCAATTACCATAAAGAATAATAAGGGCTCATGATGTATCACATAGAACTTCTATGAGTTAGTTCCATTAGTTCAAGCAGCAACTCTCAATTACTTTTCTGCCACAGACCCCCAAATAGATGATATTTCCAGTGAGATACCGCCTCTTTGGCAATAGTCAAGGTTATGTTCAATTACCATCAAGGCTACTAACTCATTTCTTTTTCTTTCCATCAGAAAAGTTTATTGGAACCTAAATGAGAGAGAACAATATAATGTAGATGAACTTTAATTAGCTTGGAAGTGAGTAAAAGTAGCTTGAAAGTAAATCATTCTTAAATTGACCTGCTTGCTGCAAACCTCAAAGCTTTGGGATGACATACCAGAGTCTTAGGACGATTTATATGCTCAACACTCAACAACCATATACATGATATATATTTTTTTGAGATGGAGACTTACTGTGTCACTCAGGCTGCAGCACAATGGTGGAATCTCGGCTCACTGCAACTTCTGCTTCCTGGTTCAAGCGATTCTCCTGCCTCAGCTTCCTGACTAGCTGGGATTACAGATGGCCACCACCACGCCCAGCTTATTTTTGTATTTTTAGTAGAGACAGGGTTTCACCATGTTGGTCAGGCTGGTCTCAAACTCCTGACCTCAGGTGGTCCCCCTGCCTAGGCCTCCCAAAGTGCCGGGATTACAGGCGTGAGCCACCGCACCTGGCGCATGTACATGATATTTATTCAGTCTTTCAAAATGGTTTTTGAGACACAACTGATTCGGATAAAATATTTATGATAAATATGATGAAAAGTTTACAATACTTTTTATACATGAAGAATTCATGATCTTCTCAAAGAAAATGAACAAATACCAAGAAAAGATCATGTGTAGATAAAGAAATCCAATGACTAATAGATGAACAAATAGTCCAATTATAAGTAGAATATGAAAATGAAAATAACTAGATAACTAGATATTATTTTTTTGTATCAAATAAGGAAAGATTAAAAAGAAAATTACTATCTATTGCTAAGGAGGCTATAGTTGAATTTGTACCCTCATGGACTTTTGGTAAGAAGACATGGTTTATTGCTTTTAAGAATATTTAATTGCAAGACAAAGAATACACAACATAATGCCATAGGAGAAAGAGTTAAAATAAATGATTTACTTCTTTAAATTATCACATCAAGAATCCTTATATTAACTTTCAAACAATGTCAACAAATAGGCTTTCAAATGGATGTATAAAGAGGCTCCCATTATGCTAGGAACACAGGGTGAGAAAGAAAATGACAGTGAAGAGGAGGGGTGCCATGAGCCTCCTGAGGCTGGCCACCCATCAACCTATGAAAATGGTGGGGAACTTGGCATGCTTTCCTTGGCAGACTTCAATGCAAGGGCAGTAATAAAGAAATCAAGGCACTATGGAGGTGTAAAAAAAAATGGATGGAGTGGAGGAAAAGAAAAAGCTTGCTGTATGATGCATTAGACCATGGAGGAGGAAAGAACTAGTTCAGAAGTAGAATAGCTGTGGTCAACCCACTGTAGAGACCTGCCCTTCACTAGGATCTAGATAATAATGATAGACTGGAAATGTTTGAGAAAGGTACCTTCCTGCTAAGTTCACACTGCTTGGTGCACNACCAAACACTGCATGTTCTCACTCATAAGTGGGAGTTGAACAAGGAGAACACATGGATGCAGGGAGGGGAACATCACACACTGGGGCCTGTTGGCGTGTGGGGGGCTAGGGGAGGGATAGAATTAGGAGAAATACCTAATGTAGGTGACGAGTTGATGGGTGCAGCAAACCACCATAGCACCTGTATACCTATGTAACAAAACTGCACATTCTGCACATGTACCCCAGAACTTAAAGTATAATAAAAAAAAAAATGGTGGGCTCGCTGAGCTCTTTTCTCCTGCATCATTTATTGCAATGCATTTGTATGATTATCTTATACTTTATGAATTATTATTTTACAGTCATCTGTATTCATTCATTGATTTTCCAACCCACTTTTCCAGTTCAGGGTAACTTCAGGGTGCAATGCAGGATCCAGCCCCAAGAAGATGATGCTATTCCATTCAGGACACTCACACACAGCTATTCCATTGCAGGGCACGCTCACACACACACACCCTCATGCCAACTGACACAATATACACATGCCAGTTAACCTAATGTGCATGGCTTCGGGATATGGGAACAAACCAGAGGACCTGAAGAAAACCCATGTAGACATGAGGAGAATGTGCAAACTCCAAACAGACAGTGGCCTCAGAAGGAATTGATTATTTTCTCATCAACGTTACAACAAAATGTTATTCGAGGACCTGTTGCATATTGCAATTCATTTTAGTCTAAACTCAAGGTTTTGTGTTAATTTCTCAGAAATTAACATTTATTTACATTTCAAGGAGGAAAACAGCTCACCATTTTAGTAAGGTTTCTCAGATATTTTACTTTCTTCTCAATGTGTATTCCAACTTAGATGGGAAAAAAAGGAAAATAAATAAATAGATAATAAATAAATACATTATTTTAAGGGTTTGGAAGATTTTTTTCTGTAACATTTAATTCACTCAAACAGCCAAGGCTACACAGCCAAATCACTTACAGGAAAACTGAAATGCCAGTTCTACTGCTCTGATTTTAACTATTAAAATGACACATTTTGAAGTATACTACACAACTGTTTTATTTTGCTGTACATTCATCCATGTATTCAACAATTATGTACCAGGATATAATGATGAACAAGACATACAAGTTTGTCCTCATAGAGTTTATAATTTAGTAGGGAAGAAAGACAATTAAAAAACCAATTACCATAAAGAATAATAAGGGCTCATGATGTATCACATAGAACTTCTATGAGTTAGTTCCATTAGTTCAAGCAGCAACTCTCAATTACTTTTCTGCCACAGACCCCAAATAGATGATATTTCCAGTGAGATACCGCCTCTTTGGCAATAGTCAAGGTTATGTTCAATTACCATCAAGGCTACTAACTCATTTCTTTTCTTTCCATCAGAAAAGTTTATTGGAACCTAAATGAGAGAGAACAATATAATGTAGATGAACTTTAATTAGCTTGGAAGTGAGTAAAAGTAGCTTGAAAGTAAATCATTCTTAAATTGACCTGCTTGCTGCAAACCTCAAAGCTTTGGGATGACATACCAGAGTCTTAGGACGATTTATATGCTCAACACTCAACAACCATATACATGATATATATTTTTTTGAGATGGAGACTTACTGTGTCACTCAGGCTGCAGCACAATGGTGGAATCTCGGCTCACTGCAACTTCTGCTTCCTGGTTCAAGCGATTCTCCTGCCTCAGCTTCCTGACTAGCTGGGATTACAGATGGCCACCACCACGCCCAGCTTATTTTGTATTTTAGTAGAGACAGGGTTTCACCATGTTGGTCAGGCTGGTCTCAAACTCCTGACCTCAGGTGGTCCCCTGCCTAGGCCTCCCAAAGTGCCGGGATTACAGGCGTGAGCCACCGCACCTGGCGCATGTACATGATATTTATTCAGTCTTTCAAAATGGTTTTGAGACACAACTGATTCGGATAAAATATTTATGATAAATATGATGAAAAGTTTACAATACTTTTATACATGAAGAATTCATGATCTTCTCAAAGAAAATGAACAAATACCAAGAAAAGATCATGTGTAGATAAAGAAATCCAATGACTAATAGATGAACAAATAGTCCAATTATAAGTAGAATATGAAAATGAAAATAACTAGATAACTAGATATTATTTTTTTGTATCAAATAAGGAAAGATTAAAAGAAAATTACTATCTATTGCTAAGGAGGCTATAGTTGAATTTGTACCCTCATGGACTTTTGGTAAGAAGACATGGTTTATTGCTTTTAAGAATATTTAATTGCAAGACAAAGAATACACAACATAATGCCATAGGAGAAAGAGTTAAAATAAATGATTTACTTCTTTAAATTATCACATCAAGAATCCTTATATTAACTTTCAAACAATGTCAACAAATAGGCTTTCAAATGGATGTATAAAGAGGCTCCCATTATGCTAGGAACACAGGGTGAGAAAGAAAATGACAGTGAAGAGGAGGGGTGCCATGAGCCTCCTGAGGCTGGCCACCCATCAACCTATGAAAATGGTGGGGAACTTGGCATGCTTTCCTTGGCAGACTTCAATGCAAGGGCAGTAATAAAGAAATCAAGGCACTATGGAGGTGTAAAAAAAAATGGATGGAGTGGAGGAAAAGAAAAGCTTGCTGTATGATGCATTAGACCATGGAGGAGGAAAGAACTAGTTCAGAAGTAGAATAGCTGTGGTCAACCCACTGTAGAGACCTGCCCTTCACTAGGATCTAGATAATAATGATAGACTGGAAATGTTTGAGAAAGGTACCTTCCTGCTAAGTTCACACTGCTTGGTGCACAGGCTGCAATATCAAATTGGAGTTTCTAATTCCTCTTCACCTAAGAGATAATGGGAAAAAACTTCTACTCTCCTCTGCTAGGTGGCAAAGTGTCCCACTCAACAAAGTGTGCGAAAGGATTGAGCATCCATTCTTACTTCTCCACATTCAGGAATCAATAAAGGAATTTTTGTCCTTTTTAAATTGTGATTTTTTTTTTTTTTTTTTTTTTTTTGAGGCGGAGTCTCGCTCTGTCGCCCTGACTGGAGTGCAGTGGCCAGATCTCAGCTCACTGCAAGCTCCGCCTCCCGGGTTCACGCCATTCTCCTGTCTCAGCCTCCCCAGCAGCTGGGACTACAGGCGCCCGCCTCGTCGCCCGGCTAGTTTTTTGTATTTTTTAGTAGAGACGGGGTTTCACCGTATTAGCCAGGATGGTCTCGATCTCCTGACCTCGTGATCCGCCCGTCTCGGCCT
>NW_016805896.1:5481633-5561343 GCF_001698545.2 Rhinopithecus bieti
CCTCCCTTCCCTTCTGCCTCCCTCCCTCCTGCATTCCTTTTCTACCTACCTTCCCCTTTTGGGTATGAAACAAAGGAAAACACCAATCCTCTTCCCCCACCCGAAATCAGCTTCTAGAACCCTAGAAGGAATGGAAAGAAAAGAGTCTATGAAGATTTCCCTGACTACAAAGAAAGTGTGTGTGTGGAAAGTGTAAGTGAGGAATATGTGAGGCCGGGCGGGGGAGGAGATAGTAAGAAGAGTCAATGTGCTATAGAGATGGAAAAATGAATGAAAAGACAGAAGGGAGTCGTGTGGGATACTCTCTGGACACTCTGTGCAAGTTGAGAGTATATATAGCAAGAGAATAGTAGCAAAAATATGTAGCAAGTTTACAGAGTAAAGCTTTAAATTCATTTAATGTGCTCAAGCACAAATTAGTTAAATTGAGTTTGCCATGCTCAACATTCATGCTTCTCAGGTCTATGTATAGTTACCACCATCTATCATTCTAACCTGAGGTTATAACATGTGTGGGCATGCTTGCTTGAAAAACGGGATCATTCCCTGCCTGTTCCCCTAATCAATTGATAGCAGCTACTGGAGACACCTTCAGGATGGAGAACAAACATTTTTTAAGTCCAAGCTAAGAAACATAGTCTGAAATGAAATATATCAAGCTGTTGCCTGTGGTTATAAATGGGAACAGATCCTGGACAGTCTTTCTTTTCTTTTCCTATCTTTTCTCTTACTCTTTTCTTCGTATTTAAAAATTTTTAATAGTCTTTATTTTCTGTAGTTTATCCAAATAAAAAAATAATGCTTTAGAAGAGCACCATTGGTTTACGTGTTTGCAAATCTCTTTAACATTTAGCTTAATAGATTCTCATATCTGTGTTCAATTTATTGCAATTTATCATTTTGATTGGGGTATGTTTGATAAGTATTTGGAAAAGGAGCAGCAGTATTTTAATAGCTTTCTTTTTAGATAGTTGTGAATATTCTTTGATACTACACCAAAACTTGACAATAATTTCTTAAAGGTTAGTTGTGATGTCTTATCTGAAAAAATATCAAATAACTTTGCTTGATTTGTTATGTGCTTGATTACATTAAAGTCCATTGATCAGTTTTGCCTTTTGAATGGATGTTTTTCTCCACCAGGATTTTGTAACATCTATACATCATGGAGATCTAAATGTTGACACATTTCATCATAATATATTTTTAAAATCCTTTGTTTCTGTCATCACTTATTCATCACAAAATGTGCTAAGTATTGAAAAACTGAAAATGTCATTGTGGCAGATACAAGGTTTCCAAAATTTAAATTTTCTCTTGAAAGCAAAATTTTGTCCTTGACAACAATTTTAGGAAAAACAACATCTTGATATATGTTTGCTTTTCTTAAAATGAGAAGCTCACTTTTATATTAAAAAAGATGTCGATAATACTCTAATCTGATAATCATAGTGTGTCTGCAAATTGTTCTGACAAGTAAAAAAAGCGTTCCATAAAATGTAAAGTTTGTTCAACTTGCAACTCAGTCATACAAGTGCTTCTTCTCAAGACAGCTGTCCTATTCCACAGTACAGCAGAATACTTTATGCAAACTTCCAATTTTGTTGCACATAATATTAAAAATATATGCACTCGAGATTTGCAATGTAATATAATGAACTTTTAAATTCTACTTAAATGGCATTTTGAAGTGAATCTATATTTTACTGTGGATGGATGCATATCTTTGATTACTGGTACAGTTGGGTGTTACTGCCTTGAATCATGCTAAGGTGCCAGCAGTCTTACCTTGTTTTTGTACCATCTGTGCAAATGTCAACCTAATAAAAAAGACTAACATTTTTGAATTTTGACCTCATAAACTACCTCAAAGGGTGAGATTTTTAAAAAGTGAAGAATGCAGATATATTTAAAACCCTATCTCCTCCAACCTAAAACTTATTTGTCCCTCTTCCTTTTAGGGAGGAACACTATCCTAAGGAAGTGTGCATTCTTACCATAGTGCGTGTAAACTTTTTCAGCATATGTACATACTGATTCACAATATGTACCACTTTAGGTAGTTTCAAACATTACCTACATTATATTTATATATTTTATTATGTTAAACATATTTTTATGCAGACCATTTTATTCCTCTCTCCAGTATGCCCTAATATACATGTTGGTACATGTAGATAAACTTTACTTATTTTAAAGGCTGTACAACATTCCATTATATAAATAGCTTTTTATGTATAAATAAATACATATGTAACATTGATCTAGTTCCTTTCCCCATCAATAGAATAGACCCTTGGGTAGTTTCCAAGATTTTGGCATCACAAACACTGCTGGTTTTAACACCCATAGACATATCTCAACATGTATAGATATGAGAGTTTCTTTATATGTATTTATGTAAAAGAGGTACTGGGCTATGCTGGTTGGTTAAAAAAAAAAGAAAGAGGCCAGGCGCGTTGGCTCACACCTGTAATCCCAGCACTTTGGGATGCCGAGGCAGGCAGATCACAAGGTCAGGAGATCGAGACCATCCTGGCTAACATGGTGAAACCCTGTCTCTACTAAAAATACAAAAAATTAGCCGGGCGTGGTGGCCACACCTGTAGTTCCAACTACATGGGAGGCTGATGCAGGAGAATGGTGTGAACCTGGGAGGCAGAGCTTGCAGTGAGCCAAGATTGTGCCACTGCACTCCAGCCTGGGTGACAGAGCGAGACTCTGTCTCGGAAAAAAAAAAGAGGAAAAGAATAAAAGAAAGAAAGAGAGAGAGAGAGAAAGAGAGAGAGAAAGAAAGAGAAAGAAAAGAAAGGAAGGGATGGAGGGAGGGAGGAAGGAAGATAAGCGGATGAATTTACTCTGTTACTGATAATATAAATCTATATATTTATAGGTTGGCTACATTATGGAGCAAGCCTTTCTGGTTTTAACTGGGAAGCAAGTTACTATAATAAACTATTTGTAATATCCCTTCTACAAGAAAATATATTTCAAATATTGAAGAAAATGAAATCAAAAGACAATGTAATGAAATGTAATGTGCTTTTAAATTGAGGATTGTTAACCTTTTTTATTTCTTCCTCCAGAATTTAGTAGTAATATAATAACAGAATAACTGTTAGAAATAATATTAACATATGGCACATACATCTCTAAAATCATCTACTCAGCAAAGATAAGCTTAAAGAGAATCCCATTTCCTAATATTTAAGAGAATCAAAGAAAGAAAATGGGAAACATTTTTTACTAAAGCCTATAATCATTGTTTCAATTTCTGAGGTCTGAGGGTAAAGTAAAAATGGTGGAAAATGGAGAGTCATTATCATGACTTAAAGGAAATAAATTACTCTCCCATAAATTCTGGGTAATTTGTCTTTTTCAAGCTATCTAGTAATGAATTTCTATTCGTTTACAAATCAGGTAGGAACACCTTTTTCACAAATGGCTAGGGCAACTTGCCATATTTTATCTGTCTTCATTTATCCAAAGTTTGTATGGATCTAGAATTTTTATTTCTTTTTTGACTTTAAAGCAGATAGATAAGTATGAAATTCCATATTTGCTGACTGAAAAGGTATAATCATTTCTAAGGGCTAACTTCATTTAGTTACAAGTGTGCTATCACTGCATTGATAAAGAAAGATCTAAGTGGAATGATCAATATGTGGGGAAACTCTGAAGAACTGAATTGGATATGAGCTGATAAAAAAAAATTAACTGCTTCCTATTAACAGAATATTCTTGTTAAACTTCTCAGGTATTAGAAAAGACTTTTCATGCTCTTATTTTTCTAAACAGAGAGCTGATAAATTATTATTTCTCTGTATTTTATTTATTCTTCATAAAAGTCATGCACTGCCTGTGTGAGGTTTTTAGAGCCAATTAAGTTCATCAATTCCTATAATACACCAGAAACTTTTAATATTCAATTTAGAGTAATTAGCTATAGTAATTTTCAAACCATCTAATAAATATGTTTATTATTCGTTTCTAATAGGTGGTATAAAACTATATGAACTTTACAAAGCTGTTTATGGTTGCATTTATCAAGATTCATTTAAAACAAAGGGATAAAAGCCTACCTAACCTCTTTAACAATATAAAAGTTGGAAAAGTAAATGTAATGAAGGTCACTGATGATTTACATAAAAATCTCACAGGATAAAGTTGAAGGACTTAAGGACAAATGTAACTTTTTTTTAACATTTGTTACACTGAGTAGTCAAGGGATTTATTCCTGACTTCAAATAGACATCTTTTTTCTGCTGAATTGCATTATAATTTTAGATTTAAAAAATGAAGCAAAGACTACTGTGTAAATACTATTAAGCTCTTGTCTAACTATGTTATTAAAATTTATATGTAAGTTCCAAGACATTAGGTTTACAAGCAAAATCAGAATGAGAACATACATAAACAGAAGAGTCACCCACAAGAATTCCTCCAGGCCCTCCAAACTCTTCCTTCCCACAGGCTAACAACAACAGCAGCAACAAAAAGGCAACTATCGAAACTACATAAAGCAGCTATGTAAATTATAAAACGTAAATCCTGGTTTTATTTTGTAGTAGTGTAAAAATTAGAAATAGTCTACAAGGTCAGAAAATAAAATCACAGAAAAGATGAGTACCTTATCCTGGAAAATGTCACTCTTACAACAATCAAGTAGTGTGTCCTCTTCCCTACCATTTTAATCGTCTATGTCTCTGTATTTCACATTTTGAAATTTTTACCAATGCAACGATATATTCATAACAATTAAAATGACGAAAACATATGTATTGTGATTTGTTGCTATGGAGAAGTTGGTATTTTTATATCTGGCATCTATTAGCTATTTATTTCTGCCTATCAGTTTTTCCCCTTGAGAGGTGATACTGGATGATGGTTCAGAATATAAACTTTGGAGCATGTGATTTCAATCTGAGACCCACACTTACAACCTGTATAACCTGGTAGAAGTTACTTATTCATCTAAGCCTTTTTCCTCATCTGTAGAATGGAAATAATATTAATACCTATGGCTAATATTTCTTTTTCTGAGGATAAAATATATTAATATATGTAACATGCTTAAAAAAGTGCTTGGCACATAGTAAACAATGTAAAAGTTTTTGCTATCATTATCTATTTGTTTAAATATGGTCTATAATATTCACTGAAAAAAAAAAAAACACTAATATCTTCAAGAAGGATACAGTCCGGGTGCAGTGGCTCACACCTGTAATCCCAGAATGTTGGGAGGCCAAGGTGGGTGGATAACTTGAGGTCAGGAGTTTGAGACCAGCCTGGCCAACATGGCGAAACCCTATCTATACTAAAAATACAAAAATTAGCCAGGTAGCCAGGTGTGGTGTGGCATTGCCTGTAGTCCCAGCTACTTGGGAGGCTGAGGCAGTAGAATTACATGAACCTGGGAGGCGGAGGGTGCAGTGAGCCGAGGTCACATCACTGCACTCCAGCCTGGGTGACAGAGTGAGACTCTGTCTCAAAAGAAAAAAAAAAAGGATACAGAGAGTGACAAAAAAAAAAAAAAAGTTATCACTTTTTTGATCTTTACTTCAAAGATTAATGAAGTAAAGGATCTTTGATCGTAAGGGAAACAGGTGGCTGTGACCCAGTGGGCTACTAATGTCAGTGACTGCATTGGTCACCAGGGTCACTTCAGCTAATGTGGATGTAGATGTCTCACTCACAGAAACCTGAGCTTGTTTGAGGAACTCAGAGACAATGGGCATAACACCATTTTGTACAACAGGACTTGTTTCTGATCAGCTTCTCCATGAGTTTTACTGAGTAGGTTCCTCTGTGAGGAAGCTTTTTGTTTTCAGTGCTACACTGACTTTGTCAGTCTGATACTCAGATTTGATATTTGAAGGCCCACATATGTCATATCTGCCTTGTCACATTCTCAATAGTTCTACCAAAACGGAAAGTCATACTTTTATTTTCCCGCCTGCTTTTTAACTTTTCTTCTTGCATAATTGGTTCAGAATTTGGGAGGAAAAGTGGAAGGATCAAATTTCTGGGATCTTAAGTCATATTCTTGTGTATTTTTTTCACAAGAAACATCAAAAAAGAAGTGTAATTTCTAGACAGAGGTTTTTCACAATAATATTTCAAAATATATATATATATATGTTTTCCAACTAATTGCTGGAGATGGACTTCAAGATTTTACTATACTTAAGAATAACAGACAAAAGTCACAATTTACAAATTTTAATGGACACCTAAGGGAGAGGAAGATGTCATTAATTATAAGAACTGGAACTTAAGCATATAAACGGAAATGGGAACCTGACATTTATTTGAAATCATTATCTACCCAGATTGAGTAAAAATGTTCATTAGGCAAATGTATGAGTACTTCACATGCGTTATAGAGCCAATGATTATATTGTAAAATGACATTGGAAAGATGGCAGTAAAGTTTATCTATCTATCTATCTATCTATCTATCTATCTATCTATCTATCTATCTATACACACTTCTGATTTCTTCAAGCATATATGAAGGAGGAAGGAGGAAATGGTGTTAATTGGGGATAAAGAGTTGATGTATCTGTGACTCCTTCCTGGAGGGTGGGTTCTGGACAGCAGCTTTTCTGTGCCACATATCCACTCCTAGAGTGTGCTTTTCTGTTTAGGATCCTACCCAGTTTAATCTGAGGGCGTGAACTAAAATTGACTGCCACAGATGCAACACAGGATCTCCTCAGAAGTTTTCTGAATAAAGACCACGTAACACCCAGCAATGCTGGAGAATCAGGTTCTGTGCCGAAACCCTCAAGTTCTCAGTGTGTTTGTGCTCCTGCAGCCTTGATCACAGGGACAGCAACCATGAATCAGGGGCTGGAGGTCTGTGTGTGTAGCAGGGATATTCTAACTCAGTTATTGTGGAAGAAATGAAAGTATTTTCTAGGTGGTCAAAACTGTTACAATTTATTAGGGAAGAGGAGGAATGATGCTTGCTTGGGTTCTGTGTACCTTCTTACAGTCATCAGTATTCTATTAGGGAAATTTTGGGGAAGGGAATAAAGAGTCAGAAGTCTGTTTAGGAAAACTAATTTGGGGCTAACCTTCTTATGCATGGGAGGACAATGGTCTGTGTTTATTTGGTGGGCTCTGAGAATCATTCATTGTTTTGTTCTTCCTCCTTCATATATATATGCTTGAAGAAATCAGAAGTAGTTTCTTCTTCTGATATATGTTGAGAAGAACAGATAAGGTTGCTTAATTAACACCAGCTGAGAATAGGCTGATAACAGATGGGAACAAACTAATGTATAATCCCAAGATATTTCAAGGTGAGTGAATTTGAAAAAATAGCAACATTTTATGTATGTAAGTCTAAAAACCACTTACTCATTTTACCATTATGACTATTTAAATCAGTTTTTTTAGTTTTATATTTTTTCATCATATATAATTTGGGTAGAAATTGGTATAATTTAAGCATATGTGCTTTTGCAAATAAATCCTTCATTTTTATAGAAAATAAAACCTCAAAGAATGAATGGTGTATCATATTCTTGCCCACCTAGGTTATTTAAGCCTGACCTACTGAGGGCTTACACTTATTGGTAGTTACTGCATGCAAATATTGATTGATTGGTCTAAACATTTTACCTCATTTAATCCTGACAATAATTCTTGCAGATAGTTACTAATATCATCCACATTATGCAGATAAAGTGATTTTTTAAAAATTTATTTTAGAGAAGCTAAGTGACTTGCAAAGTCCACACCATTTTTATGCAGTGAAGTTGAGTTTTGGAGACCAGAAGTGTAACTAAGCCCTGCTCTAAAACTCTTTGAGGAAAGCTTAACTAATACATCTATTAGAAACAGGTTATCAGTAGGCATCTCAGGAGGCATAGAGATTATAATCCTGATGAAAGAAAAAGAAAAGTTATAGAATGGAATAATAGATTTTGGATATACCTTGAAAGAAAAAATTCCAAGAATGGGAGTTATTAATATGGCCTAAAATCAACCAAAGCCTAATGAGATTATACATCATAATATGAAAAAAAAATTCATGCAAAATTAAGTGCATGATGTGTTATAGTTTATGGGGTTTTTTGTTTCTGTGTTTGTTTTGCTTTGCAAGTAAAAGACCATATCATGAAAGTCAGGACTTTCAGAATGACAGAGTGATGAGCATGGCAGACTCCCCACCAACCCAGAAAGTAATCATCTAACTGGATAAAATGATTAAAAAGAAACCAATTATTTAAAGTTGCTGGAAACGGCCATTGTCATAAGAGCATCAAGAAAATAGCGAAACAATCATCTAGGAAAATCAATTAAGTCACTGAAAGAACAGCAAGAATCTGTAGGACTTGAGCCACAACTTACTCTTCTGCCCCGTCCCCATCTATGTAATCTTTTCTCTGGGCCACTACTGTGGGAGAGTGAAGACAAGAAGATAGTGCTCTCTCTCCCACCAGCTCTAAATCTAGGGCTATGGGAGAGGCAGGCCACAGATATTTCTTATCACCACAGACCAGCCCCGTGTAGTAGAAACATGATTCTAGACATTAAAAAAACAGCATATTATGTAATTTCATTTATATTAAATGTGCAAAGTAGGCAAAGCCATAGAGAAAAAAAAAATCTTATTAGTGGTTGCCAGGAGCTAGGGGGAAGATAGAGTAGACTGTTACTGCTCACGACTATGGGGTGATAATAAATGTTCTGGAATTAAATAGTGGGGTTGGTTGTACAATCTTGAGAGGGTACCACAGACTACTGAAATATTACAATTTGAATGAGTGGATTATGTCATGTGCATTATAACTCATAAAAAAGGAAAATAACAAAAAGTGAGAGCACCATAGTATTTTACTCATTGATGCTGCTAATCAACATTATCTCTAGCATCTCAGAAACTAAAAACAAACATAAACTCCTTAAACTGTGATTGCAGCCTCCAAATCACATACAAATCCAACGATAAAACATTGAAGTGTAACTAGCCAAGAGAGCTTAGATACAGCCTTTAACCAGTAAGTGACCTATGCTGACCCAGGGTGATGTAGAAGTAGACAAGCTAAAAGATAAAAGCAAAGAAAAAAAAAATGTAAGGAGAAACCTCAGAGGCTGCACACTATGTGATAACATCAAGAGCTGATTTCTCTTCAGTAGCAATAAAAGCCAGAAGAAAATTGGATTCTATAGTCAAAGTATTGAAAGTCAAACTACATATGTGAACCAAGAATCTAGTATGCATAATAATTAAGGCAAAAAGGAGGACAAAATAAAGATCTTTCCTGATAAACAAAAGGGGATAAAATTAATTATTAGTAAACTTTCCTTACAAGGAAAATAAAGAAAATTTTAGGCTGAAAGCAAGTGAAACCAGATAGTAATTTGAATATACACAGAAACTCAAAAAGCATTGATAGAGGTTATTTGTAGACTACTATTAACAGTAATGTAATTTTGTACTTACTCTCGTTTGTTCTCCTGACTTATTTAAAAATCAATTATCTATATACAATCAAAAAGCAGAGAAAATGAAACTGAATTTTAAAAAGATTCATCTGTATGTTGTCTGTAAGACTCTTTATACGTATGCACACACACACACACATGTTGCATATGTTATTAGCCCAACTATACAATTATATAGGTGTGTATGTATATACATATATGTGTGTGTATAGGTATATAACTATGTGTATGTAATTGTATAGTTGGGTTAATAACATATACAAGTGAAATTCATTAAACAATACCAGCATAGAGGAGGCAGGTAGAAACAAAGCTGTATTCAGGTAAGAAAATAATACCATATAGTAACACAATTCCATAGAAAGAAATGAAGAGAATCAGAAATGGTAAACATTAAGGTTAATATGACAAACCTATGCTCTCCTTTCATCTTTCAACTTCTTTTAAAAAACATAAAATTGTATGAAGTTATAATTATAACAATGCATTATTGATTTTGTTACATATACAAATGCAGTATGTATAATAACAGCGGCAGAAGGAGAAAAAAGGAATGGAACTATACAGGAATTATGTTTCTATATTTTCCTGGAATTAGTTAACATTTGAACTAGATATTTGATAAGTTAAAAGGTGTATAAGACAAAACCAACCACTAATAAAATAGTTTTTAAATACAATTTAAAATTTGTTAAATTAAAATGTTACACTAGAAAACATCTACTCAATTTAAAAATATAGTAAAATGAGGAATAGAGAAAGGAAAAGAGATTGAGATATGTTCAAAACAAAAAGCAAAACAGCAGACTTATTCTAACCATATCAATAATAACATTAAATGTGAATGGATTAAATAATACAATCAAAAGGCAGAGATTATAAAACTGAATTTTAAAAAGATTTATCTGTATGTTGTCTGTAGGACTCTCTACATTCAAAAATACAAGTATTTTGAAAGTACTACGAAAGACCTATGATATAAATAGCAAACACCAGAGAAGTGGGATGTCTATATTATTATTCAAAATGTAATTTAAAATAAACAAATAAAAATGTTACTAGAGAAAAATAGCAATATTTCCTAGTGATTAAAGAAAGATACAACAATTATAAACGTATATGTACTCAATTACAGAATCCCAAGATAAATGAAGCAAAAACTGACAAAATTGAAGGAAGAAATAGAAAATTCAAAAATAGTTGAAGACTTTAATAATCCACTTTCAATAATGAATAATAAAATAACTAGAATAAAGATTGACGAGGAAATGGAAGACATTAGCAACACTATACATGTGTATGTATAACCATATATATAGTTAAACCTAAGAAACATCTATGGAACAGGCTGCTCAATAGAACCAGAATACATATTCTTCCCAAGCACAAATGGGACATTCTCCAAAATAGACTATATGCTGGGCCATAATAAGCCTTAATAAAATTTTAATAATTGAATAATACAAAATATATGAAGCATGTTCTCTAATCACAATAGAATGAAATTACTAGCAAATGACAGATGGAAATTTGAGAAATTCAAAAAGATGTGAAAATTAAACAATAAGCTCATAAGATAACCAAAATGTTGAAATCACAAGAGAAGAAGCATCTTGAAGTGAATAAAAAAGAAAACATCATATATGAAAACTTGGAGATTCAATTAAAGTAATATTTAGAGGGAAATTCATATTTGCGGAAAACAAAAAAGATTTCAAGTCAACAACTTAAGTTTTCACCTCGAGAAGGAAGAGAAAACGAAATCTAAAGTTCGATTAGTTTTCTAAAAGCTAATCTAAAGCGAGGAGAAAGAAAGAAAGAAAAAATATTAGAGCAGATAAAAATGAAATACAGAGTAGAAAAAAATGGAGAAAATCAGTAAAATCAGAAATTGGCTCTGTGAGAATACCAACAAAATTGACAAGTCTTTATCTTGAATTATTAGGAAAAAAAAAGAAGACTCAAATTATTAACATAAGGAATGACAGATGGGACATTGCTACCAAATTTATAAAAATAAAAAGGATTACAACAAATATTATGATCAATTGTATGCCAAAGTATTAGATAACTTGTATGAAATGGGAAAATTTCTAGAAAGACAGAAATATCACACCAACTAAAGAAGAAAGCCCAGTAAATATAAAAAGAAATAAATGAAAAGAAATCTATACCTCAGCATGGAATAGTAAAAACTAGAGGAGATAACCAATAAAGGGAAAATTTTAAAATAGGGCTAAAAAACAACATCACCTATAAAGTAGCAACATTTGACTGAAAACAGACTTCTGTTGTTACTCACATCTTACAGGTATGGACACTGATACAGAGAGTGGATGAGGAACATGAATAGGTCACACAGTGGGTTAGTGGAGACAGAACATGAATCCAGGTGGTCAGTTAAGAGTCCATGGTGTAACCCTGAAACTTTCACCGCCATATTGACTCTCCCATACTCATTCCTTATTCCTCAGAAAATGTTGGGGTCAGAGAAAGGAATGGAAGAATTTGAAAATGGAACTACTGGGACTGTGACAAGATGTTGAGGGTGAGGGAGAAGGAAAAAATAATATTTAGGTTTAGACATTTTCAATTTAAATTTAAGTTGTATTCATAGTCACATCTTCTGAATGCATTAATTAATATTTTATTTTACTAATTAATAAACTAATTCTATTTTAGTTTTTTAATTACTATTTTCTCAAATGAAAACAAAAGGGCCAGTAGAAAAGCCATAATTTTTTAAGAAACACCAACATATCTTGTAGGAAATGTATTAATATAACACATTTGGTTTAGACAAATTTGGTTACTCTTAGGCTCCCAATGTTTACTTTGGAAGTAAAATGGAAGGACATTGCCTTCTTAGGGAAAGTAAGAAAGTTAGTTCACACAATGAAATCATATTATAAAGCATTAGGTGAAATACCTAATGCAGGTGACAGGTTGATGGGTGCAGCAAATCACCATGGCACGTGTATACCTGTGTAACAAAACTGCACATTTTGCAAATGTGCAAATGTACCCCAAAACTTAAAGTAAAATAAAAAAATGCCCCTTTTGAACCATAAGGCACTGTTTTAATATACTATTACATTCTAAATCATATCACACACTCTTAAGGTAAGCTTTATTGCAACAGGACAACAAATAAAACTGAAAACTCTCTCTGATTTTTAATTAGCACTTAGATTTTAGTGAGCTATTATCTTATTTAAATATTTAAGCCTGAAGCCCTGATTGAAGACTTTTTCTTTTTTTCTAAGCTACAAAATTTAACATGTTAGAGCTCTCTGTATGAAAACAAATCCTCTTCTCGAGGAGTATCTTTGTGGCGTTCTCTGTATTTCCTGAATTTGAATGCTGGCCTGCCCTACAAGGTTGGGGAGGTTCTCCTGGATGATATCCTACAGAGTGTTTTCCAACTTGGTTCCATTTTCCCCCTCACTTTCAGGCACCCCAATCAGACGTAGATTTGGTCTTTTTACATAATCCCATACTTCTTGCAGGCTTTGTTCATTTCTTTTTCTTCTTTTTTCTTTTGGTTTCTCTTCTCGCTTCATTTCATTCATTTGATCCTCAATCGCTGATACTCTTTCTTCCAGTTGATCGAGTCGGTTACTGAAGCTTGTGCATTTGTCACGTATTTCTCGTGTCATGGTTTTCATCTCTGTCATTTCGTTTATGACCTTCTCTGCATTAATTAGTCTAGCTGTCAATTCTTCCACTCTTTTTTCAAGATTTTTAGTTTCTTTGCGCTGGGTACGTAATTCCTCCTTTAGCTCTGAGAAGTTTGATGGACTGAAGCCTTCTTCTCTCATCTCGTCAAAGTCATTCTCTGACCAGCTTTGATCCGTTGCTGGCGATGGGCTGCGCTCCTTTGCAGGGGGAGATGCGCTCTTATTTTTTGAATTTCCAGCTTTTCTGCCCTGCTTTTTCCCCATCTTTGTGGTTTTATCTGCCTCTGGTCTTTGATGATGGTGACGTACTGATGGGGTTTTGGTATAGGTGTCCTTCCTGTTTGATAGTTTTCCTTCTAACAGTCAGGACCCTCAGCTGTAGGTCTGTTGGAGATTGCTTGAGGTCCACTCCAGACCCTGTTTGCCTGGGTATCAGCAGCAGAGGTTGCAGAAGATAGAATATTGCTGAACAGCGAGTGTACCTGTCTGATTCTTACTTTGGAAGCTTCCTCTCAGGGGTGTACTCCACCCTGTGAGGTGTGGGGTGTCAGACTGCCCCTAGTGGGGGATGTCTCCCAGTTAGGCTACTCAGGGGTCAGGGACCCACTTGAGCAGGCAGTCTGTCCGTTCTCAGATCTCAACCTCCGTGTTGGGAGATCCACTGCTCTCTTCAAAGCTGTCAGACAGAGTCGTTCGCGTCTGCACAGGCCTCTGCTGCTTCCCCTGTTGTTGTTTAGCTGTGCCCTGTCCCCAGAGGTGGAGTCTACAGAGACAGGCAGGTTTCCTTGAGCTGCTGTGAGCTCCACCCAGTTCGAGCTTCCCAGCGGCTTTGTTTACCTACTTAAGCCTCAGCAATGGCGGGCGCCCCTCCCCCAGCCTCGCTGCTGCCGTTTCGGTTAGATCGCAGACTGCTGTGCTAGCAATGAGGGAGGCTCCGTGGCCGTGGGACCCTCCCGGCCAGGTGTGGGTATAATCTCCTGGTGTGCCCGTTTGCTTCAAGCGCAGTATTGGGGTGGGAATTACCCGATTTTCCAGGTGTTGTGTGTCTCAGTTCCCCTGGCTAGGAAAAGGGATTCCCTTCCCCCTTGCGCTTCCCAGGTGAGGCAATGCCTCACCCTGCTTCAGCTCTCGCTGGTGGGGCTGCAGCAGCTGACCAGCACCGATTGTCCGGCACTCCCCAGTGAGATGACCCCAGTACCTCAGTTGAAAATGCAGAAATCACCGGTCTTCTGTGTCGCTGGCACCGGGAGTTGGAGACTGGAGCTGTTCCTATTCGGCCATCTTGCTCCGCCCCCGAAAACAAATTCTAACTCAGTTTTATTGGTAATAGTCTTACATGGACCAAAAGTTCAGACAAAACAGAAAAAAAAAATCAATCACACATTCAGATGTTTAAATAACAACTATGAATATTTGCAAATATCAGTATATCTGAATTTTAAATTTTTTATTCAATGTTTGGCATGATATAATCACCCCTAAAGGTTAGGGTGCTTGGAAAAAATACAGTCTTTTTCTCAGAGATAGAAAGTCTAATTAGAGAAACATCACACACAATATTTTTTGTATGATTATACATCATCAATGACATTTGTTTAAAATATGTATATGGGAATTCCAAAGGTTATCACCAATTTGGCTCTTTCAATCATGTTGTTTTAATGATTGAGTTAGAGATTTAGATTTTTTTTCTTTTTAACCACTAAGCAGAGGTTGTACATGTTTGGGCTAATAGTCATTTACAGGTTTTACCAAATCATCATCTACCAAATTTCTGAATATTTTTAAAAAATAATTTATTATAGGTGAGTTGTTGTTGAATCTTGTAAGTTATTATTTTTTTTGAAAATTACTCTCTGGACCCCACCCACCAAATAAAGACCACCATTATTGATTTGAAATATTATAACAGACCAGTAAAAGCAGTTGCAAATATTTTTATTGGTGTATTAGAAAATTTTTCTAATTAAAACAAAATTAACTCAGTTATTTATTCTAAATTGTACTTTTAAAATAAATTTCTTTAGTAAATTACAACGATAATCTTTAGTAGGTTTGTTTTATTTTTAGTAGCTTTATTTGGTTCTCAATTTTTCTTGAAAATATTTTCTGGCCTATGAAATTACAAAAACCTGAGAATCACTGGTTTAGATTATTACAAACCACAAACAAAGAAACACATCGAACAATGACTTTTGCATTCAATTAACCAGAGGGGAGACACATATAACACTGGAAGACAACTCTTACCTACTTTGTTGTAAATTTCCTTTTGCTCTTAAAACTGGTAATGCAGGAAAAGCTCCTCTAGTAACCATCCTTAATAATATCCAGGAATATGCTTCTATACAAAGTTTATTTAAACTTTCACCATGAGGGGAGAAAATAACACCTAACTCTAAGCACTAAATAATGTTTTTCAGTTTTGTGGGAAAGTTAAAATTAAAAACCAAACAATAACCCAAAGGACTATAAATCATTCTACTGTAAAGACAAATGCAGATATATATTTACTATTCACAAAAGCAAAGACTTGGAACCAACCCAAATGCTCATCAGTGATAGACTGGATAAACAAAATGTGGCACATATACACCATGGAATACTATGCAGCCATTAAAAAGGATGAGTTAATGTCCTTTGCAGGGACATGGATGAAGCTGCAAATCATCATTCTCAGCAAACTAACAGAGCAGCAGAAAACCAAACACTGCATGTTCTCACTCATAAGTGGAAGTTGAGCAATGAGAACACATGGACACAGGGAGGGAAACATCACACACTGGGGCCTGTTGGGGTGGGGGACTAGGGAAGGGAAAGCATTAAGAGAAATACCTTATGTAGATGACGAGTTGATGGGTGCAGCAAACCACCATGGCACGTGTATACCTATGTAACAAACCTTCACGTTCTGCATATGTATCCCAGAACTTAAAGTACAATAAAAACAACAGCCAGGCACGGTGGCTCATACCTGTAATCCCAGCATGTTGGGAGGCTGAGGTGGGAGGATCACGAGGTCAAAAGATCAAGACCATCCTGGCCAACCAACATGGTGAAACCCCGTCTCTACTAAAAATACAAAAATAAGCTGGGCGTAGTGGTGCATGCCTATAGTCCCAGCTACTTGGAGGCTGAGGCAGGACAATCACTTGAACCTGGGAGGCGGAGGTTGCAGTGAGCTGAGATCGCGCCACTGCACTCCAGCCCAGGTGACAGAGCCAGACTCCATCTAAAAAAAACCAAACAAACAAACACAAAAAAAAAAAAAAAAAAAAAAAAAAAAAAAAAAAAAAAAAAACAACAACAACAAAAGAAAACAGCAACAACAAAAACCGTCTCATGAAACATATAACAAAGTCGGCTTTTTTTTTTGTCAAAAGACTATGTAATTGGAGAATACTGTTTATCTCATCTGTAATTTGAGGAGTATTACATTCTACATGACAGAAAAATCACAGAGGAGACTAATTTTTTTTTCTGTTGCTTCAGCTATTATCAACTAATTTTTCTAATACTCTCTTCTTAGTTGCATGGCTTTTACTTACTGTTGCTTTTTACAGATGTATAGTATATATGAACTCTTTCTCATAATGTGTTCTCAATATATATTCCATTGTCAAACTTCTAAGATAGAATTTTGCACATTATTGTTATTGATGTAATCAGCATAACCATTGGTGGGAAAAATTCTCATACAAGCCACCTTACAAGCCATTGTAGAATCTGTAGATTATTCTTTCTTGGGTAAAGTAATAATTTCATTTCCATTTACAGTGGCCAAGAAAAGCTGTTCTTCTGGAACAGAATATGGCTATTTATAGGACTCATTGAAACAGGTACAGTCTGAATGCCTAGCCTATAAGATGGGGAAATAGTGGGGCTGTGGGCGAGAACATTTACAGACATTAGGGCATTAACCTATCCAGCAGAACAAAGGAATAAAAGTGGCTTTTTTGAGCTCCTTGCAAATTGTGCTAATTATTGGCTAACAGTTAATTCAGTCTTCACATAAATCCTGTAAAGTAGGAATTATTCTCCATATTTTATAGATGAGATAAATAAAGCTTAGAATAACTGCTCAAAGTCATAGACTTCAAAATTTAGAAATATGTAGATTCATATTTAACCATTGTGTCACTATGTCTTAATTCCTTTTCTGTTGTTTATAACAATAGCTGAAACTGGGTAATTTATAAAGAAAATGAATTTATTTCCTACAGTTATGGAGGCTGAGAAGCCCAAGGTCCAGGGGTGGCATATGCTGAGAGCATTCTTGCCGGTGGGGACTCTGCAGAGTCCCAAGGCAGCACACTGGATCACATGGCAAGAGGGATAACGTACTGGCTCAGGTCTCTCTTTTCTTATAAATCTACTGTTCTCATTCCTGAATAACATGTTAATTCATTAACCCAGTAATCCATTAATCCATGAATGGGTTAATCCATTCACAAGGGCAGGACTCTCATGACTCAATCATGTCCTAAAGGCTCCACCCCTCAAAACTGCCACATTGGGGATTAAATTTCAACATGAATTTTAGAGAGGATGAGTATTCAAACCATATAATGTATCAAATCCTTTCTCTTCCTACTATATTCCTCAATACCAGCAGATAGATTACATTCTGGAACTTAGAGATAATCTAATTTTAACGAGATTCTTAACTTATATTGATACAACTAATTAAATAATTGGCCATGATATCTGTGAAAGTCTAAGTTTCACAGTTGTTTAAGAGGAGGATTCTGTATGAATATGAAACATAGATTTTTCTCTGGAATACACTTTCTTCAAGCACACAGTTACTTACTGCTTATTAGTATGGTGCCAACTAGACATAGTGGCCCAGGAGCCATCTGAAAAGGTATGTTAATTATAAAGCACTACATAAATAAATGTACTACATTATTTTTCTACTACTATCACTAAAGAAGTTTCTGGAAATAATATATAGTAGTAAGTATTATATTAATTGGCATCCAAAATTAGATATATGTGAATGGTTCATAAGGCAGAGGTCTCTGTACTTTGAAGGATATTACACAGAGTTTTATAGAGTTACAAACTTATATGGAATTTCTGAAAAATAAAACAAACTTAATGTTAACACTCCACATACTGCATTTTATATTTTGACATATTCAATTTTTGTATTTTACATACCCAAACACATTTTCTTTATTTCTTTCTTTCAGAAAATTGGAATTCTACTATAATGCTTTGAGTTGCCTTTTAAATATTTTACATATCTTTAGCATTTTCTTATGTCATTAGGATCTTTTGTTTTTTGAGACAGAGTTTCGCTCTTGTTGCCCAGGCTAGAGTGCAATGGCTTGGCTCACTGCAAACCGTGCCTCCCGGGTTCAAGAGATTCTCCTGCCTTAGCCTTCTGAGTAGCTGGGATTATAGGCATGTGTCACCACGCCTGGCTAATTTTGTATTTTTAGTAGAGACGGGGTTTTTCCATGTTGGTCAGGCTGGTCTCGAACTCCAGACCTCAGGTAATCCGCCTGCGTTGGCTTCCCAAAATGCTGGAATTACAGGCGTAAGCCACTGAGCCTGGCAAGTACTTTTCAAAAACATCATTTTAATGACTGCACAATATTCAAGTGTATAAAATGGATTATATTACATTAAACCAATAGAGATTTTCATAAATTTTTATAAAGGAGCCATATTACTTTTCTTCCTATTGTTCCAATTTTACTGTGTATGTCCCATAAATGTACTCTCATAAGGATTTTCTTTAATGTTTCACAGACATCTAAAGATTAATTTTGATTGCAACATTTAGGATCTTTGTGTGACCTCGAGGTTTCTTATTTTTCACTGCATACAACTCAATGTCCTTGAGTAGAACTGATTTTCAAGGCCCTGCTCTGTGTTAACAAAACTGGCCTGTTCTCTGGTCCATATTTATGGTTTGCTCCATGTTCTCATGCATTCACGCTTTTGTTCATATGCTTGTGTCAAACTGCTTAGGATTTTTTTCTTGATTTCTCATGTGTAAATTCTTCCCCTTTTCTAGGCCCACCTCATGGTTTACTCTCACAATGAAACTTTCCTTTCACCAATCAACCAGGAAAATCTATTTATCTCTCAGCTGTCACAGCTCTGTACCCACATGGATTTTTCTTATGACACTCATTACTTCTAATCTTTGACTATTTTAAGGAACTGTGTGTATCAAACAGCTAATACATCGGATTCAAAGTGGCCCAGTACACACAGCTATCTCTTTTCTCCCTGCGTTTTGAACCAAGTGACAAATAAGAGTCTAACAGATGAATCAGATAGCCCTTTAATTACTAATAAAGCAAAAACGTGATTTCTAGCACTACTTACCTTGTCATCAGCAATGCTGGCTTTGTACAATTTGTGGTATACAAGAAGAGACTCCATTCGGCACTTTGTATACAACTGACTCCCAAGTGGAAAAGGAAGAAGGGAACTTGACTTTGAATATCCAGTTCCTCTCTCAAATTCACTGTCAGGTAATTTATTTCACATTTGTGGGAAAGACTTGAGAAGAAGCCAATAGTATTTAGTGATAGTCCTTCCTCATGAAAACCCAAACATTCCCCAACAACACTACTTAGCTTTTTTTTTGTCTCAATTGATTGGACTTAATCACTGAGCCCTGGTTGCTCAGAGGTGTACACAGGTGTATCTATTTTCCTCTGGGGAGGTGATCAGCACCCTATTGGAAAGTCCTGCTTCTACCTTCCTGGTCCTGCTTCTCAAACCTCACACCTGTGTGGATTTCCTGTCGGGGTCACTATTTTGTAGCAGAAGACTTAGGAATATGCATGGAGAGCTATTTTAAAAGATTCCAGGGCCACTCTGTATTCTGTATTCAAGACTAAAACTTCACTCCCTATTCTATTACCACCCCAGATTACGTCCAGGCATTTTGCCTCCTGTAGAGTTAGACTCTTCAGTTCCACATCGGGGGTTAAAATTCACTGGAGTGGGTACAATTCCTTTTAGGCTCTGACATGCTTCACTGTGATAGCACAGGTCACACACCCTTTCACTCACGATGTTTAAAAATGAAGCACACATTGCCAATGCCTCATGAAGTATTCTAAGGAAAATATATGTTGCCAGAACCCATTACTTAATGTTGGCATAATAGAGATGTGAATCCTGAGGGAAGAAGGACCAGACAGGGAAAACCTTGATATCTGCTTCTCCAGAATCCCAGTCAATCTAAGCCAGTTGTCTTGAGTCCATGACCTGCAAATAAACAGTCGGGAGAACTCTCCCTGCGTGAGAGATTCATTATCGTATCTGGGGAACAAACATTCACCTATGCCTATTACCTTCTCTCATGGTGACATTTGACTGACTTCTTGCAATTTTTAAAAGGTGCAATTGCTGGCAGCAGCCACAGGCAGAAATTTACTTTTATTTTCAGTTGTATTTTAATCCATCACATTCGGATCCCTTTAATTTCCATTTCTTCTCTGAACCCCAGGGATATATTATGAGAGAACCTCCTCTCTACACTTTTGCAAGAGGCATTGTTAATCCTTTGCCTCCAACATGTGATCCCCAAACTGTATGAATGTTTCAGGCCTTGCCTGGAATAGCAAGAGCAGTTAGGAGTCAATTAATTATCCAAGTGTCAGAAAATGGTAACTTGGATCCAGGTAGCAGTGTTGGGAGAGGGTGAAATGATCAGAACCTGGGTGCATTTTAAAGACTGAACAGCCAGGATTTGATTTTGGATTGGTTAGGTGTTGTGGAGAGAAAGGGAATGGTAACAAAGATTCTCGTTTATGTTTTTATGTTAACCTGAGCTACTGGAAGAATGGAGTTGCCACCTACAAATTGGAGTATCACCTAAAACTCACCCAAGAATGCTGTTAAGTATTTAAAGTCCTATCTCCCTGGTCTTATCCTTCAGATCTGCCCAGAGATTTTACAGTCACTTGATATGTCTGTTCCTATATTTGAAGAGTTGCTTCCCAGTTACTTACACTGTGGCTTCTCTGTCAGGGATTCTACCAGAACAGTTCTCAGCAGCATCTAGATATAGGCTGTCTCTATGGTGGCAGTGGGATTGGGGGTTCTTAACTGTTTTTCCATCACCCTTTTGTGAAATCTGGTGTAGCCTGGTTGCCTTTTGTTAGAATAAAGGGAACCAATAATACTAAAAACAGTTATCAAACAATATTTAAAATTTGTGTTATGGTTATGTATGTGTTTTTTTAATTAATGCATTAAATAAAAAGATCTAACATTGAGCCCAACATATAAATGATATTTTTATATCTTGGCAAACAGGGTAATGTGGTATAAAAATATGTATCATTTATATTAGTAACAAAGTTATAGGTACTGCAAATACCATTGTTGTCTGTTGCCTACAGTGGTCATTAAAAGACATGCAAAATTTCAGTTCTCCAGATGAAATTAATGAAAATGCATTGTATTTTCATTGGTGTCCAAGTTCACAGACCTCCTTTGAGGATGAAGGAACTGACCTGAAAATGTGTTCTCTAATAGCACATGCTTGAAGTTTGGAATGAGGTGAAAGTAGTATGGAGGGGGAAAGGAGATTCACTACCAACACCTGTTTTATATATAAGGCACTACACCTAGATTTTTAACGTACATCATCCCAAATAATTGTCAAAATAATGTTGCATGTTAGATAGTATTTTTATTTCATAGACTGTGAACTGGAAAATAGAGAGTCAGAGTGATTTGCCTAAGTTCCTGTAAGTGGGAGTTTCCAACTTGGGGCATCAATTCAGGCCTGCTCCATTCCAAAGGATATAGAGTTTCATCTAGGAATAACTATGCGATCTCAGCATGTGGGTAGAAAATGTATCGCCTCTACTAGTCTGTAAACTCCTCATGCCGGAGTTCAAATTAAAGTCTTCTCAGCACCCATTACCAGCTTTGCAGTCTCATGTGTTGCCTTAAGCCTGTTATATTTTGATTTGTAATTACTAAAATAATTTGATACCTTTAAAAGACAAAACGAATGTCAAAACATGTTTAAATGTCACTATTTTTATCATCTTTACAGAAAAGCAATGTAGGAGTTAATGGAGATGACTGCAGGGGAATCTGATCCAGAGAGATCCTGGTTAAACTTACACTGTGTCAGTTGCTGAATAATATCATGAATTAAATGCTTTCCTGGAGTTCCTCACCTTGCCAGTGGATGTATTCTTGCTTAAGAATTATATACAGAAACTGTACAGGGAACTGCATCCAAATCTGTAAATTAATAGCAATCATACTGAGAATAAACATGCTAATTAATATTAACTATCATGAAAATACAACTACTTATTCAATGATCCTGATTACATAGTCCACTTAGTAAAGCAAAGGCTTAGAAATTTCTTAAACTGAGAGAAGTAATGGCTGTTAACACGAAATCTTCTGTTTTTCCATTAAAGGCTTCTAGCATATTAATTGCATCTTCAGATCATTTATTGATCTTAGTGCCTTGCAGTTTGCAAAAAATAAAAGTCTCTTGGGTTGTTTAAAGATTCCTTGAAATTTAATACATGCAGTGATTTGGGGCTAGAGAGGTTCCATTGGCCAGTTTTAATTAAAAAATTACAATACAAATACAATACAATGAAAAATAAAACTCTAGGTCGGCCAAATTACTTTTTGTTCAGTGGGGAAAAAATCCAGATAAATCAGACTTCCTTGCATTTACATGACTAATGAGAAAGTACAGGCCAAGAAAAATAAATCTTTTTTTGCTGAAATGGCAGTTTGTTAGAACGAGAGGTTTTATTTCTTATTGATTAGGTAATAGATACAAAGAGACTAATTAGTCTTGAGCGTCCTGACTTGAAAAATGATACCACAAGAAAACTTCAGAGGGATTTGAGTTACTTAAAGGATGCATATGTTCTATTTTGTTGTTTGCTTTTTACCACAGACATTCTTCAAAAATAGAAACAAGTACAATAGCAAGTTACAATAGCAAGTACTGGCATTTCCAATTTATTTTTTAAAACATAATACAGCATTAGAAACCATAACATTGAAAAACTATTTTCTTTTCCTTAAATAATTTTAATTTCTCAAGTTTGATGCTCGGGCTCATTTAGAAAAGATAGCACATTGGATTACTGAAAAAGGTCTAGAACCTGAAATACTAAAAAAACAGCAGGATTACCCATCACATCTATGTATCAGCAGTGGTCCCCAGGCTGCAGTAATATTTACACATACAGTGTGGAAACTGTTCCTGAACTCTTCCTAATGTGACATTTGGGGAACATCTTTCTATTTTTTGCTAATTGGCAGAGTATGTGACAGAGACCAAAAAGTATTAGTCATTCTTATTTTTATTGTGCTGCTGTATGATTGAATAGCTTGCCACAAAACTATGCTTGGCAATGCAGGAAGAGTTCTGACTCCACTCAGTGATTTGATGGGCCTTGAGTGAAGCCAGATTAATCCTGCTGTGTACTTTGTTTTCCACTGGAATTCTGTTTTCCTACTATGGAAAATAGGTGAAGCCAACTGCGGGCTTCAGGAGTTATAAGTCAAGGAAACTGATCTCAGGTTTTATTTTTTTTGTTTTCTTTTTTTCCTTAGCAATCTTATAGTGTCAGTTTACCGAAGCACATTCAGGCTAATGGAAGTGATAACATATGGGCTTAAGAAACCAGATGCTTCCAACTGGGCAGTTTCTCGCTCAGGTAGCAAATGCCTTATTGGTCTAGATGTATTTGCTTAAACTCTTTGAGCCTCATCTTCTACAAGTGCAAAATGGGGAGAATAAGACTAACCCTATGGATCTGTGGTGATGAAAAGTAATCATAGGTGCAAACTGCCTGACTGAACTCCTAACACACAGAAGGTAATCAGAAAAGGAGAGCAGTGTGGTGGCATTGGCATAATATAAAAAGACATGACATTGACTTTTTTTTAAACCCTATTTTGACTTTTATTTATATTTTAAATTTTGTTTATTTCCATAGGTTTTTGGGGAACAGGTGGTATTTGATTATAAGTGCTTTATTGGTGATTTGTGAAATTTGTGTACCCATCACTTGAACAGTATACACTGAACCCAAATTTGTAGTCTTTTATCCCTCACTCCTTTCCCACCCTTTCCCCTTGAGTCCCCAAAGTCCATTGTGTCATTCTTAGGCCTTTGCATCCTCATAGCTTAGTTCCCACTTATAAGAGAACATACGATGTTTGGTTTTCCATTCCTGAGTTACTTCACTTAGAATAATAGTCTCCGATTCCATCCAGGTTGCTGTGAATGCCATTAATTATTTCCTTTTTATGGATGAGTAGTATATATATATACACACACACATATATATATATATTTCTCTCTCTCTCCATATATATATATACACACATACACATACACACACACACACACACACACTACAGTTTCCTTATCCACTTGTTGGTTGATGGGCATTTGTGTTGGTTCCACATTGTGGCAATTGGAAATTGTGCCGCTATAAACATGTGTGTGCAAGTATCTTTTTCACATAATGACTTTTCCTCTGGGTAGATACCCACTTGTGGGATTGCTAAATCAAATGGGAGTTCTACTTTTAGTTCTTTAAGGAATCTCCACACTGTTTTCCATAGTGGTTGTACTAGTTTACATTCCCACCAGCATTGTAGAAGTGTTCCCTTTCCACTGCATCCGTGCCAACATCTATTATTTTTTTATTTTTTGATCATGGCCATTCTTGCAGGAATTAGGTGCTATTGCACTATAGTTTTGATTTGCATTTTCCTGATCATTAGTGATGTTGAGCATTTTTTCATATGTTTTTTGGCCATTTGTGTATTTTCTTTTGAGAATTGTCTATTCATGTCCTTAGCCCACTCTTTGATGGGATTGTTTTTATTTTCTTGCTAATTTGTTTGAGTTCGTTGTAGATTCTAAATATTAGTCCTTTGTCAGATGTATAGATTGTGAAGATTTTCTGCCACTCTGTAGGTAGTCTGGTTACCTCTACAGGGAAAACTACAAAACACTGCTGAAAGAAATCATAGACGACACAAACAAATGGAAACACATCCCATGCCCATGGATGGGTAGAATTAATATTGTGAAAATGACCCTACTGCCAAAAGCAATCTACAAATTCATTGCAATTCCCATTGATACACCACCATCATTCTTTGCAGAACTAGAAAAAAAAATCCTAAAATTCATATGAAACCAAAAAAGACCTGCATAGCCAGAGGAAGACTAAGCAAAAAGAACAAATCTGGAGGCATCACACTACTTGATTTCAAACTATGCTATAAGGCCGTAGTCACCAAAACAGCATGGTACTGGCGTAAAAACAGGCATGTAGACCAATAGAACAGAATAGGGAACCCAGAAATAAACCAAAATATTTACAGCCAACTGATCTTCGACAAAGCAAACAAAAATGTAAAGCGGGGAAAGGACATCCTATTACATACATGATGCTGGGATAATTTGCAAGCTTCATGTAGGAGAATGAAACTGGATCCTCATCACTCACCTTCTACAAAAATCAACTCAAGATGGGATGGATCAAGAACTTAAATCTAAGACCCAAAACTATAAAAATTCTGTAAGATAACATCAGAATATCCCTTCTATGTATTGGCTTAGGCAAGGATTTCATGACCAAAACTTAAAAGCAGATGCAATAAAAACAAAGATAAATAGGTGGGACTTAATTAAACTAAAGAGCTTTTTGCCTGGCAAAATGAACAGTCAGCAGAGTAAACCGACATAGACTTTAATTTTAGATATGTTTGATAAACCGAGTAGAGTGAGAGCTGGGGGGCTCGGTGTAAATCCCAAAACTGAACTCTGAAAGTCTGGGACAATAACATAGTGCAAAAGGCTGATTCCGAAGGCAAAATGTTAATTTACTTACTTGTGATAAGGTCTCTACAATATGGACACCTACTGTATGTGATACTGATATCCTCTACCCTTTCTAAAAATCATTATTCACACAAAATATATGGGGATACAATATAGTATTAATGATTTTCCAACTCTACCTACTATTGCACTGTCATTACGCCTCTGTGTGAAGAGAAGCAAAGGTTGTGTTTCACTCAATAGTTAAATGAATTGTGCATTTCTCAAGAGTCTAAAGGGCACTCAGATATTACCCTCATGGATGGTTTACGGAAGTGAAACACAGCAAATGACACTTCAAAAACTAAGCGAAGATGGACAGACCCACTGGAACATGGTAATTGACATTTATTTTGCATACGTTTTATTTTCAGAGTTAATCTATTTCAAGGGCTCACTCTTCCAGCTAGGATCCCAGACTGGCAAATCCATTTTTAACTCCTCTCAGATTTAACCAGATCAGTCTTCATGTCCTGCTGGCAGTCAGCACGCGTCTCCCTTGGTCTATGTAAAATCAGGAGGCAAGGTGTTCTTTCTGGATGTAATTGAACGGTTAATCCTGATAATCACTTAATGTTTAGCTCTGAGCCACAAAACCTTTATCTCATATTTTACCATGGTCAGAGGTACACTCTCACCCATAACACAGTGTATTCCACAAATGGTCCAGGCACTATCTGCTTCAGAATCATTTAGGCTGCTCGTTACAATATTGATGCTGGAGTTTATTCCAGATCTGCAGACTCTTTGGGGTTGGGTCCCGGGAACCTTTATAAGATCCACTATTGCTAGTGATGATGATAGAAAGGCTCCTAGAATCTTTCCCTCCCTCTTCTGCCAAGAGGAACTCAGAAACCAACTGGGAACCTACTATGTCAGGGGGCTAGGAGTAGGATTTTTGTGGGACAAGCACCATGCTGTTTCCATGTAGGCTTGGCTTTCCATCTTTAGAGGCATGTCCCATGTGACACATGCAGTAAATGAATTCAGATGTCTCCATCTTCACTCTTTAGCAGAGGAACTAGAAAACACAACTAGGCCTAAGAAAGAGAAAGGAAGGGCTCACACCTGGTCTAGCTCAGTTCATAGGGGTGGCAGATAGAACAGAGTTTAGGAACCCAAACTTCAGCTAGTGATAAAAATGGACATTTGCTACAGCAATGACTTTCAAATTTGTTTAAAATCTCAGTCTCCCTTTACACTGTTAAAAATTACTGAGTATCTTTTGTTTATGTTCAATTTATCGGTTTTACCATTATTAGAAATTAAAATTGAGGAAGTTTAAAAGATTAATTGATTTAAAATTTAATAAGTTAACATAATTACATATTTTTATTTGAAAAAACACTCATTTATCCAAATAAATAAATTTGAAGAAAGAGATATTAATTCTTATGGTCCTTATAAATATATTTAATGTCTGCTTAATGTAAGACAATTCTTACATATTCTTTGCAGTTCTGATCTGTTGAAAAGGTGTTTGTTTTATTTGAAAGCACATAAAAAGTTGTAACCTCATATGGACATATAGTTCAAAAGAAATATTTTAATAGATTTTCAGACAGTTGTAGATTTTCTTCTTTGATGCTGTACCAAAAGCTAACAAGTGTTAGTTTTAAAACTTCATTGTAATATATTGTGACAAACCATTTTAATGAACTTTTTGCACTGTTACATTAAAACCCATTACAACCTTGAATGGATCTGTTATCCACGTATAATTTTATAACTTCACACATCATTATTTGGAAAATACTAGTTCACTTTAACATGAAGATCTTCCAAAAGTTGACCTAGTTTCATTTAACAGTATGAAAAATAAATGCTGTATTAGTTTCTTATGGCTGCCATAAAATATCACAAACTGAGTGAACTTACTGTCTTACAGGTCTGGAGGCTACAAGATAGAAATCAAGATGTCAGTGGGCCATGTTCCCCTTTGAAACCTGTAGAGGAATCCTTCCTTGCCTCTTCCTATCTTCTGGTGATTTGCTGGCAATTTTTAATGTTCTTTGTCTTGCAGATGCATCACTCCAATTCTTGGTGTTTACATGGTGTCCTTGCTGTGTGTCTTCACTTAATCTTCCCTGTGTTTATATCTGTTCTGTGTCCAAATTTTCCCTTTTTAAAAGAACATCAGCTGTATTGTATTAGAGCCTAGATCATTCAACCCTAATGATCTAAACGATCTCATTTCAACATGATTATCTCTGTAAAGACCCTATTTCCAAATAAGGTCACATTCTGAGGTAGGGGCATTGGAACGTCAACATATCATTTTGGAAGGAGCAAAATTCAATGCTTGGGAATTGTAATCATTAATATCACCACTGAATTCATTCAAAGAAGTCTTTAATTATTATGAAGAGATCAAGATCACAGCGATGGCTACAAGTTTTACAAAATTCTAATTTTTGCTTGACAGTTTGCAATTTATCATTGGCAATAAATACTATTATTTATTTAGTTATTTTCCTTGAAGCAACAGACTCACTTTATTTTTAAGAAAATGCCTGCCAAATACTTAAGTTTCAGTAGCCAGTTTATCTCTCAGTAGTTCTTTCAAATAAAATGGTGCTTCATTAAAAGGAGCTAGTTCAGCTTGCAACTCAGTGACTTTTCCCTGTGACATTGTGAATGAGGAGTCAGTCTCTTGGTTAAAAACTTATGTGTGACTTTTCAAGCCTGACCATAGGCAGCTATAAAAACTTTACCTGGCACCCCTCACTGGGAGCGCTGCCTTTTCCACACCGTGGTTGGTGCGTGGTCAGCATATTGCAGTCTCTGAAAGCAGTTATTGTGGTCATGGACTCAGCCGCCTGGTTTGTCTTGCTCTTCCCGTATTCACAGTACTAGCTCCAGGACTTTGATTTCTAGGTCCCTTTATCTAAGGCTTTGGTAGAGGTCTTCTTCACGAGCCACTTCATGCAGGGAGGAGATAGAAAACTTGAAGATACTTTTCCTCAATCTGACTCAGTACCCAGTACTTTTCCACTCCCAGTCCTTTCCTTCACCCTCTCCTACCTCAACTCAGGGTCCATAAAATTGTCAGAGCTTTCTGCTTGCGGCTCCCTCAGTGGTGAGCCAATGTCCATGTCCCTGCTAATCTACCCGACCCTCCACTGGTGCGCCTTTCTGGTGGGGGGGAATGGAAAAGGGGAATTGGCTTTTTCCTTATTTTAGCTTCTTGCTTATATCATCACAGTAACTGATTACAACCCTTACTTGTCCATTTTTGGCTTATTGCTTAAATTAGCTACTTTGTCACATGAAGGCTCAACTCTCAGCTCAGCTGAGCTCTGGAGCTTTTGCTTGCAACAACTCTCATACTTTGGAATGTAGCAAAAGTTGTTTATGTGTATTTCCCATTTAGTCATACAGAATATTCAAAAGTCATACACTCACAGGTTGAGTTTAATAATGTTATAATTTTTTTTTTACTACGAAATCAAAGATATCCTTAATTGAACTTGGCCTTTTTTTTTTTCTTTTGCATTGGAAATGAAAAAATGAATGGCGGTAAAGTTACAACTACTGGTACAATTTTCTTGCCACTGCCTTGATTTGTTCTAACTCACCAGTAGTTTTACAAAACATTGCTTCTGTATCATTGGTGCAAATGTCAACACAGTGCAAAAGGCAAACAACATTTTAGTGTTATTGTAAAAATGGTTTTGACCTTGAGGGCCCTCTGAAAGGGTTTCAGGGACACCCAATTATCGATGCATCATACTTAGCTGCTGTGTAAAGGTATTCTCTTAGGTAAATATCCTCCCTTGTGGTAACTTGGCAGGATGATATTACAGAATCTCATAAGGGTTGTAAGGATTTGGTAACTCAGAATCTCAGGGATCTTTCCATCTTGAATATCTGGTTGTTTGTCAGACTAAGTTAAGTATGTATGCATTCCAAAACATCAACTGCAAAAGCTAGGCATATTCAAGTGTATTTAGCAAGATCCCTGAACCAGAGGAGAGTCTGATACAGATTTGCTTTCCTGGGGCCAAAGCCAAAACAAGAGAAGTATATACCCATCCTTTTACTTGTGAACCAAGTTCTATATGGAGAGAGCACAGCATCTGCTATAAGAGAGACCAGCAAATTTCTGATACTGGCAAGGTTAGAAATGTTGGTTTTCTTAGAGATATCTGCAAAATCTTTCAGGGACCTCAAATGACAACTGAGGGTTTCCATTTGAAGTGCTTCCTCTGCAAAATTTTGGAAACCTGTGATTTTAGTAATATTTTGAAAATAGTTTTGTCCTTGAGGGCCCTCTTAAAGGGTTTTAGGGACCCCTAAGTAACTGTGTCACAAACTTTGAGAAACCTGTGACAATAGTAGCTAATGATGTACAATAATTGTGTACAATATAGATTTGACAAAGGAGGGATTTTTGATCTTGTATTAATATTTATAAAACAAAAATATAGTCATTCCACTCCGCTGCTTACAATCTCCCAGGAGTGTTCAAAATGATAATCATGCTTTACTGAGAACACAACGCAAAGCCCTGATTATTATTTTGGTCTCATCTCTAACCCTGTTCTAACCCTGATTATTATTTTGGTTCATCTCTTGTAGGTTCCTGCCCCAGCTTCCCAACCTCCAGCCATCCAAAGTGAGAGGAGCCACATTCTCTAACATTTCTCCATCACCACCTACCCTGTCCTTCTGCCTGTCACAGCTTTCTTCGACTTTCCCTCATCTTTTCACCTGGTCAGCTCTCAGTCATCCTTCAGAACCCAGCTGATGTCTACTGAAAGTCTTTTCTGTGCAGTACCTGACATTTGGATTTTGTAGATATTTTAGCATTCCAGTTATTTGTGACCCTAAAAGCCAAAGCATTTTATCTCATCTGTATCAGTCACTCACTCAATCTCTGCACTCAATCCATTCTCCTATTTCCATAGCTCAGATCCGGGCTCAGGAATGGGACATTTAGACAAGGAATGAAGTTCAAAGACATGGTAAAGGAGCCTGTTTTATACACTGTTTGATAATTTTGAAAATGTGAAATTTAATTTTAAAATGTTTAGGCTATGAAATATTCATGGCCTTTAACAGTTGCATCCGAACATCATGATTTATAACCTAATGTTGCCAGGTATATTTTATCTTAATTGTTTACTTATTTGTTTATTCCACTGGGTTTTTGGTAGCAAGGCTTTCCTCTCAATCTTCCCCCAACGTGGAAATAATTCACACTCCCTAGTTTCTGTCCTATCCTCTGCGCCAGTTATAAATCTATCATAGCACCTGTAACATATGGAGATTTTTTTATTTATATGTTTCAAAATTTGGCTTCTAGACCACAAAGCAGTTAATCATTTGGACCATTATTTATTGGTCCTGCGTCCCAGTTCCTGACATTTTGTCACATGTGTTGAACGTTGAGTTACATGAACTGACTTCCTGCCTCTCTAATGTCATCACCTCTAATGTGTCTTTTTCCATCTCATACTCAAGTAGCTCCTCGAAGTGTGAGGTTTTATACTTGTGTTCCTGTTGCATAACTTCTGTCTTTGCTTCGTGGATGCATACACACACATTTTCAAACCAATAATTCTATGCTTTTAGAATATCTTGTCTTTTGCTTTGCTCATCACAGATAACTTTCTATGCTATCATATTATTCATTTAGTTAACTGAAAATATATGCATTCATTGCCTATTAACAGGCCTGTGATAAAAGACTCACTTGAAATAGCATTCTGCCTTGCTATTTTCTGAAGGATAGGCTCTGTTATACCTGGGGTAGCTCCAGTTATCATGGCCTTAAGGAATCTGGTTGTTTAGATGGCACTACTGAAATCTCAAATAAATCTATAACTACATCCTCCTGGAGAATACAGAGACTACTGAAGGCTTGTTTTGTAAGATCAGGAACAAGACAAGTTTGTTCACTCTCACTACTTCTATCTAATATAGTACTGGAAGTTCCATCCAGAGCAATTAGGCAGGAAAAAAGAAATACAAAGAATCCAAATCAGAAAAAGAAGAAGTAAATTTATATCTGTTTGCAGATGACGTGATCCTATATGTGGAAATTCCTAGAGACTTTATAAAAAAGTATTAGAATGAATAATCAGATTTGGTAAAGTTTCAGAATAAAAAAGATTAACATAAAAATTTATTGCATTTGTATACACTAATAATGTATCATTTGAAAAGGGAGTTCTGTGTAAAATTATATGATTTTCCTTATATCTCAATCTAATGGTAGTAAATATTAGCACCAAGTTTAAAAGCAGCCAAGGTAATATAACAGCTACAGTATATTTATGATAAAGAATTTAATGGCTTGTGCAAAATAGTAATTGCACTTTATCATGTAAAAGCTAATTTCACAGTCAAAGATAGCAATGACTATAAAATTGTGTCTAACATTAATATATAATTTTCTCAAGTTAGGCTTCATCATGTCTTTTGTTCCTTTAGTATTTACTTTTCATCTCCTATGTTCTAGAATTTGTTCAAGCAATGAAGCACTTTTCTTGTCCTCCAGGAGTTCACAATGTGGTTGGCTAAATGTACATATATTTTTAAAAAGTCATTATATTTTATTGGGCTGAAATTGCTATAACATTTATTCACATATTCATTCAGAATATATTGTTTGAGGCTATACTATGAGCCATAAACTGTTGTGGGCACATAATATTAATGAATTATGACTTCTGTGCTTAGAAGTTGTATGGTTTTTAAATATTTGTTACTCTTCTGTTAAACCTCTTCATTCTTTTATGAATGGCTTCAAAATAATTTAGAATTCACTGAAATGAAGTCTTAGTAAATAAGTAATAGTGAGTTTAAAAGATGCATGATATCCTTCATTAATATAAATTTTATCTCCTTATAAGGATAAAATATCTCCTTATTTCTCTATAAGGGAGAAAATGGTCTCCTTGAGCAATTATTCAATTCTACTTTCTAAAAGGGGACAACAGTATTGTCTAAGAGTCAGAGAAAAGAAATTATTTTGTTTTAAGTATATTCTTTGAAATGTGAAAAATAATGATCTACATGTATTATTGCAATGGACTTCAGAAGAGTTAGTTAGCTTAGTGTTTGGAGAAATGTTTATACTACTGAACTTACCATTAAATATTATAGTTTACCATGTCCTTAGTGTGAAAGTATTTGAGATGATACAAAAAGACTTAAAGATGGCTTCAAATCAGAAGGAGAAGATGGTACCTGAGTATGACTATGAACTGTTATTTTCTCGTAGAAAAAAAATAAAAAGAAGACTAGTATCTTTTGCTGAGTATACTTATTTCTTCCATCAAGTGTGTCCTGGTAGGAAAATAATGGTTATTTTTTTTCTCCCAGTGAGAAAAGGCAGCTTTAGAGTAAAGAAGTGAAAATTGGCTTGATAACTCAGAATCAAAGAGAACTGCCTTTACCTGAAATATTCAGAACTCAGAATTGGAAGCTTTAAAGATCTAACACGAGCATTAGAGGAGAAACTACTCTGGTGAAGCTGGAGGCATCTGAGCTTAAAACTAGGGGAGATATCTAATGGCATTCCCTATTACAGACAAAGAAAACATAGTCACACATTGTGTGCAATATTTATTTAATTTTTTTAAATCTAAAAAATAGTTTTAAGTTGACATTTGTATATATTTATGGAGTATAATGTGATGTTTACATACATGTATGTATTGTGGAATGATCAAATCAGGCTAGTTAACATATGCATCACCTCAAATACCATTTGCTTGTGGCAAGAACATTTAAAATCCCATCAACCCAATTTTCTTAAACCAGAAGAAAATTCTGTCATTTGTGACACATGGATGAATCTAGAAGACATTATACTAACTGTAATGAGTCAGACATGGAAAGATAAATACTGTATGATCTCACTTTCATGTGGAATCTAAAAAAGTAGAACTTGTACATGTAGGCAGTAAAATGGTGATTACCAGAGTCTTGCGGAAGGTGTGGGCCAGGAAAGAAAAATGTTGGTCAAAGGGTACAAATTTCATTTAGATAGGAGAGATAGGTTCTGGTGGATCTGTTGCACACAGCATGGTGACTGTGATTCATCATAATACAATTTTTACAATTAAATACATTATTACAAAAGTGTAACTATTCTTAAATTTCAAAGCACTGAGATTTGGGAGGGTGCCATAATAAGGAAAATGATTTCCCAGAAACATAAGCAAATAGAGCAGTGCTCCCAAGAAGACAATCAGCACTCTGGAATAGTGTTTTCATTTGAAATGAATGCTGTAAATCTGAGTTTAATATTCCTATTTTTACAGACAATAGATTTACTCACTAAAATTTGTAATTTGTATGTGTGATAAGAAAGGTTGGTGATCAAAAAGGAAAATAAAAGTTTTGTAGTTTTCTTTAAGCATTTTGACCTATTTAATTTCAAAATTCAAAGAATAGAGTTGCTTTTAATGTTTTGAATTCATGCAGGATGTTGTATTTATTTATGCCTTCTTGGCTGCTCAAATTCCACTGCCTCTGGATAAATTAACTGAAGAGATTAAAAACACAAATTATCATAACTAATAAAAGCTTCCATAGGCCATATAAGAGAAAAAGCTATTGCTGTGGTCACATGTTTCATACTGACCATGCTAATTACTAGTCTCATCAAAATTATGTTTTCCTTAGGCATATATTTTATAATAGAAGAAAACAAAATTTTCAACATTTTTGACTCTTTGACTTAACTCATTAATTATTCATAGCCATCATAATAGTTTATGTATTTTCTATCTTTTTTTAAGCCATCATAACAGTTTATATATTTTTTCTCCAATTGTTTGAGTCAGGATTTAGTAAGTCATATTTTCTGATTGATTGGTAATGCTTCTCTGGACTTCCCCACAGTTTGGATTGTGCAGATTATATCCTTGTGAAACTTGTTCATCATGTTGCTCTGTGTTATGTATTTTCTGTCAATCAAAATTAGCTGCAAAGGCTTGATCAGATTCAGGTATGATTGCCTTGGCAAGACAGTAAATTCTGCCATCAGGAGGTGTTCAACGTCTGGCTGTTTCTCATTTGGTGATGTCAGCAACCATTGGTAGTTACTCATTGTCCAAATCCGGTAGTTCTTAGGGATTATATAAAAATGGTATTCTTAACTACCATTTTTTCTGGTCATTTATTATTTGGGATACTTTTATTAAGTTTCTTTTGTTCTCTTTACCTATTACATTCTTGTGCGGCATAATAATGTATCAGTTAAGAATGGATTGCCTATACAGTGGGGGTCTCATAAGAGTATAATGGAGCTGAAAAATTTCTATATCTCAGTGGTACCATACCTGTCCTAATGTCCTAGTGCAATGCATTACTCATGTGTTTGTAGTGATGCTGGTGTAAACAAATTAACCTCACTGCCAGCCATATAAAAGTCTAGCACATACAATTATGTACACTACGTGATACTTGATAATGATAATAAATGACTATGTTACTGGCTTATGTACGTACTATAATGTACCTTTTATCACTGTTTATAGTGTACTCCTTCTACTTATAAAATTAAAAAATTAGCTGTAAAACAGCCTCAGGCAGGCCCTTCAGAAGGTATTCCAGAAGAAGGCATTGCTATCATAGGAGATGAAGCTCCATGTGTGATATTGCCCCTTAAGAACTTCTACAGGGACCAAAATGTGGAGGTGGAAGACAGTGATATTGATGATCCTGTGTAGGCCTGGGCTAATGTGTGTGTTATGTCTTAGCTTTTAACAAAAATAGTTTATTTTTTTAAATTTAAAGTTAGAAACAGAAAAGCTTATAGAATAAGGACATAAAGGTAGAAACTATTTTTGTATAGATGTATAATGTGTTTTAAGCTAAGTGTTATTACAAAATAATCTAGAAGGTGACTAATTAGATTTTTTTTACTGCTATTAGGAACTTATGGACTTAATCATAGTTGATTTTTCAATCTATGGTAATTATTACCAAAGTTAAAAGTAACCCATTTGTGGCCACTGTGTACCAGTTTAAATCACGTTAGCAGTCATTGAGAACTTCCTTGCTATCTGGTATAACAAGGTGTTTCAGAGTTATACATTGCTAACCCTAGATCTGGAATCCGCCATTTCTCTAAGGATCTTTGTTTCCTTTTAGTGGAAAGTAGCATTTAGAGAACACAACCTGGGTCATAATAAGGGGCTCCTTTCTATCGGTTTCATCATTGTTTACAAATTATTTTCAGAGGATAAAGTAAAAAATATATATAGCCCAAAATATAAAAAAATCTATAAATAAATATTAATATAAATATATGTATATATCAATATGAATTCTGTTGATGCATCCCTTTCAAATTTGAATTCAGGACTACAGGGTTAATTTTGATGAGTTTGTTGTTGTTTTTTAATCTAACATCTTTTATGTAAACTTCTTCATCCTCCTACACCAAAAATCAAGAATCATGATTTAAGACCACACTGGGAATTATAGAACTAGAATATCACATAATTACTCAATTACTTTATTCCACAACTCACAAATAACTGTTTCATAATAACAGTACCAACATGCCAACTACCAACACTACTGCCAATAATATAATAAGTGAAAAAAGAGTAAGGTTTTGTTTTTGTTTTTACAGTTATTTTTGTCCTTAAATTATACACCACCAGGCAGTGAAATTACTCTGCTTTAAGGTCACTTAAAGCGGTTCTTTTATATGTGGTTATACCACCAGTTAGATACAGATTTAGTTTCATTTATTTCACTTTCTTTTCTATTTGTAAAGATTGCTTTACATTTTAATTTTATTTTATAAGGGCCAATTTAATCCTCACAATTTTCTTCTTTTAAATTTCACAGGTAAAGAAATTGTGGCTCAGAGAATTCTACTAAATCATGTAAGTCAAACAGCTAGAATTTGAATCTGTATTTCTGCCAAAGTGCAATTTTTAATTATATGACTAAATAAATTTGTTGTAGGTCTAAATTAACTATCTAGTTTATAGTCAATAAGCGAGCTTCTGATTTGGGGTATAGTTATTGCTGAATGTTTAAGTGAAGAAAAGTGAATTTTGCTTCCACTCTAGTGTTTCAATATTTCTGTAAAATTATGCAGATAGCCTATAGTTATTGTTCTGATTTTGGATTTATAATTGGCATGTTATATAAGACAATTTATCTCTTTGCTATCAGTTCCTTTGTCTATAAGGTGGTACCAACAGCCACTCTTTTACTTATTTAGCAACTATTTATTCAGTTCCTACTATGCTGGTAAATATGCCGGTATGGGAGAGAGGACAACAAATAAGATCCTTCCTATCTCAAGGAGATTGCACTCTAGATGGGAAGACAAAGAATGCTAAACAAACAATTACAATGTAGGATGATACATGTCATACGAGGGTAGGTGCTAGGTGCCATAGGGACAAGTAGGCATGACAAAGCACCTAGTACTGATGTAGGATTTTTCTTCTTGTTCACTTTGCAAGCTGGGGACCCCCAGCCAGCAGTGCTCTGCCTGGGCCTGGCTCGAACATGCTAGCATGCCCCAGCTCACCTGTGTTATAGCTTGTACCCACGATCAGCAATTCCCAAGCTCTTGTACCATGCCCAAGAAGAATGAGGATATACTGGACATTGAACAGTGAGGAGGGTGGAGAATAATTTTATTGAATAATGAAAACAGCTTTAGGCAGACAGGGTACATGGGATTGGTGCCCAAAGGTTAGAAAGTTTCTCCTTGTGACTGGGTCTGTGTCCTTTCATGGGCTCAGAATGGGGAGTGCATGCTGATTGGTTTGTGAGTGTGCAAAAAAGGTTAAAGACACCACTCAAAGGTGGGCATGACAGTGTAGAAAACCAATTAGGAAAGGGTCAGTATATGTAAAACAGGTGAAGGATAGGAACCAATCAGAGGTAAGTGTGCCAGACAGGAAGCCAAGTTCTCAATCCTGTGGGAGGATTTAACTTACAGCTTGGCTTTCAGGCTTTAAACTTTCTTTGGCTTGGAGGTGGGTTTCACCAGGGACCTGCTCCTATCTGCATAGGAATTTGGCTGCCTCTTGTTGCCATCAGTACAGCTGTGGGAAGGTACAAATATGAATCCTCAGAAAGTTTTTTCTTGATTGAGTACTGAAGGAATAGTTCAAATAAACCAGGTTAGGTATGAGAGAAATAATATTTTCAATATGAAAGAGTATAGAAGATTGATAAATTGAAATATTAATATTATTACTTTGAAAAATGTGTGTTTCTTTCTCTGTGACTCCTTTTTCCCTGAAACCTTTCCAACATTAAAATCAGACTTCAAAAAATAAAAATAAAATAGGAAGAAATCTTCATGTATTAATGTTCTTAAAAATGGACTTTGCTAACTTATTAAAACCAAAGTTGAATTATTTTAAAGAAAAGAATCCGTGTTCTATTTTATTTCTTAGAAATGTAGAAAAAAGAATAAAGCAATTTTTATTTATAAAGCACAAAGTGAAGTAATATTTAGGAATTATTGAGCTAACTTCATCATTTCAGGCCAGACGGAACAGACTATATTGATAAAATTTACTCTGTAATACCATACCTTTCATGGTGTCACCGTGTAAGAAAGTTACATTTGTTTTATGGTTTTCTTTTCATTCTGTACATTTCCTGGCATTATACTAAAGTCCTTATTGAAAGTCTAAAATCATAATGGTTTGTTGCCATAAGTATGTGGCTGTGAAAGCCAACATTTCTGAATAATTTATAAAACCTATGTTCCAGCAAAGTAGCATTTGTTCATATGCTTGTGTATATGTCAATCCTAAAATTATATGTTAATGGACTGTAACATTGTGCTTTAGACATTTTGAATTAATGTAAATAAATGTATTCTTTTTTTTTTTTAAGACTGGATTTATTGCTTGGGAAAGGGAAGAAAATAACCCAACAAGAATGGAGTCAATTCTTTTCTTCATTTTGAGTTTCATTATGTACTTTTTGCTAAGTTCATAGCAGGCAGTATCTTGAAAGTAATTCTGAATTGCAAGAGGCAGACACTTGAGAGAGAGAAAAATGCTTTGGAATGCTAAGGACTTTTCTTTACATGTCAAGTGTAAAACCTGGATGAATCAGGGCATTGAATTCCACCTCTTAAACCACAGGGAACAGAGAGATGTATAATGACAAAAAATAGTTTTTCTGTTATACAGTGAGAAGACTTAAGATCCTTCTTAACTGAGGTGGAGCATGAAGAACATTGTTAAGGGCAAAAAGAACATTTAGGTTAGTGTAGAGTTCTGCAGTTGTCCTCTGGCCTCTTCTTCAGAGTGAAGACCTTGAAAAAGGAGGGGCAATGAAAGTCCTGTATGGGTTTGGAGATCTGAACTCTGAGGAGAGACAGTATTGCAGCCTGCCTGAATGCCAGCAGAGTAGAGGGGCAATGCAGAGAAGGTAAGAGATGATGTGGCATCCCAAGTCTTTCAGCCTCTGTGTGACATAATATAGACCAAAAAGTTCCAGTGTGCCAAAGCAGGGTGCAGAAGAGATCTGGGAAGAACCAGCATGCTTCTTGGGGGATTCCCTTCTCCATTCAGAGGGTTGGTAATGAGAGATGAGATAGGGGATGAATTAGCAGAATGGGCCACTCATGCTGGCCTTGCCCCAGTGACCACCTTACTTCATCCATGCAGAGAAAATGGAGAAGTACTTAGAACAGTCCTCAGCAGAGAAAGCCAAGGGCAACACCATGACAAGGAGAGACAAATCTATCAGCAGAGCCCAACAATAGAGGACCGCATTGGGGCTGGACACCCCTTTCCAAATGTGAGGAAGACGTATTATCTCTCTAGTGGCAAGAGAAAGAGGAAGGCCATAGTTGAGATTATAGGACTTGTTCTTAAACATGTTTTTTGAATTGAAAAGATTATGTTTTCTGCTAATAGAGATGTGTCAGAACTCATGAACCAACTTAATTTCTGTTAGAAATTACAAACATTGCATTTGTTACCTTAAAAATCACAAGATCTATGAATTTGGAAAAGGAAACTTGATTTCTTAGAAAAAGGCTGCAGCCTGCACAGTGGCCATGCTGTAGGCTGGAAAGCTCCAGCAAAGACCAGAGACAGGCGTTTTGAAGAAGAGGTAAGGGCTTTATGTTGAATGGAATGGCTAAATATACATTTTCAGCAGGTTACAGAAGGAGCTATGCATATTCATAAAGATTGTGCTGACACATACATGTTAACAAACATGCACGTGATGTATGACCCACATTCACCTTGGGGTGGAGACTTAACATTTACATGTATTACAATTAGGTCCTACATGTCAAAATGTCTTTTCAGGATACAAAGACATCCAAGGGCTCAGCTTCTGTAAACTGGCTAGAACCAATCCATGGTTGGTGGTTTTCTTATCAGTAAAAAGTTACTGAAATCAGTCTTTTTTTCAATCAAAGCTGTAGTTAAGGCTGGTAAAGCAGGTGTTTGGTTACTTGGCATCTGTGAGCTGGATGAGTTGCAATTGTTTTTACATTGCTTATTTTATGACCAGTGCTTGTTTAGCTAAGAGAGAAAAAGAAAAACCTTATGACAGTGTTTGTAAAGTCTACAGTAAAATTCTCTGTAAAGTCTACAGAGAAGAACATCATTTATTCTCTAAGTGTAGGAGTGCATGAGTTAATCCTTGCCTGGCATGATCTTAGGCCTTGTTTGTAATTTGGTATCTTATTGCCACAAAGAGTCCATTCTGTCAGTCTTGAGATGTCTATTTTAACATTAATGCTGGTCAAGTGTTGTGTCTAAATTGCAAAAAGAAAGGGGTATAATGAAGTGTGTGTGTGAACTCCTGTCTTGTTATGGATGGGAACTCCTTTTTTAAGTTTTTTCCGGGGTCTCATTTGCCAAGAGCAAGTCCATTCACTTGGTGGAGGGCTTAGGATTTTACTTGTAGTTTACACATTTTTCCAAGCATGTGATTAGAAACCTTACACCTGCACACCTGCATATATAAGCGCCATGGACATAATTCCAAGGAAGGTTTGTTCACAGAACTGCAACTTGTTCTGTGACAGTGAAGCAAAGAGTTTGAGAGTTTGGTGAGGGAAGCAAATTGAAGTACAGATAGATGGAGGGAATGGTCAGATGTGGCGGAAACGTCGACTGGGGAAGACATTTATCCCATGTTAAAGAGTTTAGTAGTTGTTTAGTGAAGAATTTTGATAGATTTAGGCAGAAATGTATGATAATAAGGTTTATTTTAAAGGCATGATCAGTTTAAATGTAGTATGGAGAATGTATTGGGGAGAGTTGACACTAGAAAACCCTGCTATCACAGGAGAATGTTGCTTAATCAGAAGAGATTGACAGAAGCAGGCAAGAGAATTTCAGAGTGTAAATCAGGAGTCAAGAGGGTTCAGTGATACTTCATACCTCTCCTGACATATTTTCAAAGGTATATCTCTGGTGTCATGCTTGGGCAACTGCTTGATAATTACACCTTTCATTGGAACCCAGGAAACAGAAGAGACTCTGATGAGATTGGATTTTGAAATACTGCTTTTTGAGGTCCTTGTGGTGTGTATAAAGAGAAACCTTTATAGGAGCCAAAGTGAGTATTCTGGAATAGAGATAGAACTTTGTAATTATGTCTGTAAATGATGAAAACCTTGTCAGTGGTTGTGATCACCCACTGAGACTGTGTGTATGTGTTGTCTGGAATGTGGCAGAAAAAATAAAAGGTGGGAAGGAAAAGGATGCAGAGCAAAAAAAAAAAAAAAAAAAAAAAAAAAAAAAAAAAAAAAAAAAAAAAAAAAAAAAAAAATCATTTCTGAAGCAGAGGAAAGAATAATGAAGACACAAATGGAAATTTTCCCCTGGATTTAGTAGTAATACCACCTTTGACTATGAAGTGGTAGAGAAAAATAGGGAACAAGTCAGAGAGGGCCATGAAGCTGAGGCAGGTCAGTGTAGTTGTCAGAAAGTACAAACTCTGGAGTAACACAGCCTGGGTTCTGAATCTTACTAGCTGCATGGTCTAAAGCATGTTTCTCAGCCTTTCTATGGCTCAGTTTCTGCTTATTTAAAAAGGGAGTTTTATAAATATGTGAAATTATTATGTATCAATAAAAAATTAAAAAACCAAAAGGGAATGTGTGTGTGTGTGTGTGTGTGTGTGTGTGTGTGTGTGTGTGGTGATACAGCCTATCTCATGGAGTTGTGAGGATTACGTGGGTTGACCCCAGGTTCACACTCTATTCATGTCGGCTGTTACCGTGAAGGGAGATTTTGTTTAATGTGAGATTCTGAGCTTGTTAAAATTCCAGTGGGAAGGTGATAGCAAAAAGTCCCTAGAGAGACTGCCATGCCACACTGTGGCGCCACACTTCCCTTCAGTCTGCTGGTGGTGCCTTTGTCTCCTTCATGAGGTCCTTTCCTCATAAAGAACTCTTTAGCTTGATAAACAAGTCTGTGTGATAGGATTCCAATGGACTTTCCATCTTTACCTCACTATTTATCATCTCATACTATAAGCTCCAAGTATATTGAATATCTTTTATTTGTAGAATACCTTGGCTTTCTGCACATGCTATTTAAATTACCTGAAGTATTCCACTGGCGATACCTTTCCCATACTTAGAAAGAACCTCTGCAATCTTCCACCCCCAGCCTCATTTGATATCTCCCATACATCTTTTTTTGGCATTTTATATGCCGTCATTTTAGTTTTTATCAATTAATTGCAATTCTCAGTTTATCTGTATTGTTCAAGAATCTTATAGTTCTTGTAAGAACCCCTCTGGGATCTTGTAGAGGAATAGAAACTATAAGATCCAAGAAGGATCTTATAATTTAATGAAGAACACCCAGGGTGGTATTTGTTTTATATATAATTTATTCCTGCCCCGGGATGAAGTCTGGGATATATCTTCTCTCTCTCTGTCTCTCTCTCTCTCTGTGTATCTCTGTCTCTGTCTCTCTCTCTGTCTCGATCCATTCTAAATGATAGCATTATCACTTGTCTTGGCTAATGGCACCACCGGTAATCCTGACATCAAATCAGAATCTACTGTCTTCCCTTTTTTTCATCATGTTTTATTAATTCTGTCTTCCAACCATTCCCCCTTCAGTCCCACTGTTACTGTTCCAGTTCAGACCTTCACCATTATTTACTGGAAGCATAGCACTGATCATTAACCAATTCTCTTTCTTTCTAGCTTTGCTCCTTCAAGCTACCAAAACTTTAAACCCAATATATTGCTACACTATTTAGAACTTTCCTGTTTCAATAGCTCCCTCACCTACAGTCTACGTATCTGGCATTAAGAAAGGAAGTCCCTTGTTATTTCTTCTTTGTTTGCTTTATGTCACGCCATCCCCCCAGCCCCAGGCTCTCTCTTCTGGTCCTGCTAAACCAAGACTTGGAACATTTTTTGTAAAGGACCAGATAATAAATATTTTAAGTTTTGTGGCCACAGAGTCTTTGCCACAAAGATGTTTGCCGTTGTAGCAAAAAAGCAGCCTTGGACAATACAGAAAAAAATGGGCATTGCTGTATTCCCATACATCTTTATGAACATTAAAATTTGAATTTCATAAAATGTTCATGTGCCATGAAATATTCTTCTTCTTTTCATTTTCCTTTAACCATTAAAAAATATAAAAGCGTTCTTAGTTCATAAGCTGTGTAAAAACAGGTGGAGAGCTAGATTTGCCTTGTGGGCTGTACTTTGTTGACCTTTGCTCTAAACCATTCTGCGACCTCTGAACATGACATGAGGTTTCAGGCACATGTTTCCTTTGTCTGATATGGCCCTGTTGTTTAGACTGGAGAGCTCCTCCCTAAGTGGGGCTTAAAGAGAAGTTGAGCATTAGTGTCATCTCCAGGGGCGTTCTCTGATTATTTCTCTCAAACTGAGGAGATGTTTATCACATCTTCTTGTATGTTTTCAAATTTTCTTGTAGATACTTCTACCATAATAATTTTCATGCTATCTTGCCACTATTTATTTATTTGTGTGTCTCCACCATTCCTTTGGGGTATGGATTATGTCTGATCTATTTTTGAATTTCTGGCTCCTTGATACCTAAAACCACCAAACATTTTTGGTTTACGGAGTCCCCAAGGAAAAGGACAGCTGGGAAGACTAAGTTCTACTTTGTAGATAGTCATCTCATGAGAAAAAAAATTTCAATATGTAGAGTGGGTGGTGGCAACTTTATGGGTTTCTGAGCTGCGAACTAAAACTGCGAATGGTGCCCACTGGAGTTGGGCAATATTGTGTGTCTGAACCAACTGTAGAGAGAAATTAAACTAAATGAGTATCTGGGACCTTTTAACAGGGAGAGTAAACAAGTATAAAGATTGGATCTGGGCCTAAGAAGTGGCCTGTATTTAATAGTAAGACTGTCACCAGAGTCTGTTTAGTCTGTCCAAGGCAGAAAGACCCTCTACCCACCACGGCAGCGTGAAAAGCCTTGAGCGGGTAGGCCATGATAGAGGAGAACAAAGTATGAGAAGATGGACCATCACTGGGCTCTTATTTGCCTCTTTGGAGGATCAGATTTTGTAAAACTAGTCTATTTGATTATTACAGTAATGGGAAAATTAGAAGAAGAACTAATTCACTTAGAATCTGGCATTGAATTAAACAATTCTTAAACATATCACTAGTGATTTTTGCCAATAACCAATATAAAAAATCAGTTTCAAAGCTGACTACAAGTACAGAATAGTATAGAATTACTTGGTAGGACTTTAATCAACATTTATTTCTATTAATTATTGCTATTTCTAAAATAAAATATCTAATGCCTAATACAGTTAAATTATTGGAAAAGATAGAATGAATCTATTTTATTAATATAGAAAATGAATGCAAAAAGTGTAATGTAACTAATATTTATGTAGCACTGTATACTGTATATCTCATTGAAGAATCATACAGTTTTTATGGATTAATCCAATTATTAACAAAAGTTATATTTTAAAATATCTAAACTAAAATATTTTTGCTCCATTAACATTACAGAGCTGGACAGAATCATGCGATTTCTCATTTATTATATCTTATTTGTGAGCATAAAAGAGGCATTTTGGATAGTAATAAAAAAGAATCCAAATGAGAAATAAAATTAGTGACTGGATGATTGGTATCTAAAATAAAATGTACTACAATGTACATTAAAATACACATTTCTTTTAAACTGCAAGAAAAAATTTATTTGGAAGTTAAACACAAAAGTTCAGTTCTACAAATTAAACAATGTGTAACTCTTACGTCTTTTCTTGCAATTTATATTTCATGAAAACTTAAATTGTGAGTAATATTTCATCTTCTCTTTTGTAAACATAATATTAAAATATTATAGAAGGACTTCTATCAATTATGTTATCCTAAAACTAATTATAGTAAATGAAGGAATGAAAATATAAAGCATGAAAAGTTACATCAGCACTTAACCCAGAGCATGATGCCTTTCAAACTTTATAGATTCTGAGAAACCTCCTTTACATATAGTGTAGAGAGAAATAGTTTTACACAAAAAGCAAGATCACAAATTTTATTTTTAATTAAGAGGTATAGAAACAGAGATAGCAAAGGATCTGTAACAAATTTACTACCATCCTCTAATTTTGGATAGTAAGAGTTAGAAGCACAGATAAACCACAGAAAAGATTAGGACCACCTCATTTTAGACATCACTTGAGTGTAAGTCAGGAGCATATAAATGTATATGTTGTCTGTGTATCTCTATCTATCTATCTATCTATCTATCTATCTATCTATCTATCTATCTATCTATCTACACTGCCAGGGGCAAAGTTGCCCATATTTCATATGCATTTTACAGGAAGCAGGGCTTCTCTTTTATGTGAAGGCTTACTAATGATGGATTGGGAAGTTGAAACAAGAAAGAAAGAAATCATATCCACCATTCCAAATGCAACAAAAATTTTAACATGTGAAGATTAGTGTGAAGACTAGAGATGGGAGATTGGTCATTATTGCAGTAACATTAAAGTGTGCAGAAAAATGCAAGCAAAACAAACAACAACAACACAAACTTACAGTTTTTGAAACTTAAATAGGTAACAGAAATAAAACAATAAATTCAATTGCTTGGGTCTAGAGTTAAATTTTCATAGCGCCAAGTTGGAAAAGTCATTTCCTATATAATGCATTGAGTTAATTACAAAGTGAAGTTGATGGGGGAGACAAAGGTCCAGAGACTTTTTGTGTAACTTTTATTTATTTATTTTTAGAGACAAGGTGTTACTCTGTCACGTAGGGTGCAGTGCAGTGGCATGATCATAGCCCACTGTAATCTCAAACTCCTGGGCTCAAGCAATCTTCCAGTCTCAGCCTCCTGAGTAACTAGGACTACAGGCATGCAATACTACACCCAGCTACTTCTTAAATATTTTTAGAGATGGGGTTTCACTATGTTGCCCAGGCCGATCTCGAACTCCTGTACTTAAGTGATCCTCCTGCCCCAGTCTCCCTAGTAGCTGGGATGGTAGGCATAAACCACCACACTTAGCCTCTGTGTAACTTTTTAATGAAGATGTTTGTTTCTCAACATGTAATTTGGAGTATAATATATGTAATTATGTGTGGAATTTTGTAGCCTGTCAGGAAGATTGTCACATAAAAGTTTGTTTGTAAAAATATGTGTGTGGCATCCTGCACTTGTATCCCAGGAATAGAAACAAAAATTAATTTTAAAAGTGGATGTCAGATAGTATTCTGTAACTCATGAAAGATAGGGACTGCATACAGTCCTCTTGAGCTATGACTCTTAATAACAGCTACAGGTACGTCTGATCTCATTTCTGCTGTTAGCTTTACAGTGGAAGATCCACAAATGTGCATAATTATTCTGGTCAGAATCTGTAGATTATCTCTGCCTTATGGGAAAAAAAGTAATGGCTAGGCAGGTTTTCTAAGATGTCTGTGCCCATCAAACAGTACCAGATTTACACTTGTTGAATTAATAGTGCCTGAAAATCTGAATTTTGTCAGAATCCAGTACAATATAGTTGTCATGGTGCCTTTACCCAAAATAAGCTTGTCAAAGAAGTCCAGAAACAAATTATAAAATCTGTTATAGACTGAATGTTTGGGTCCTCCGAAAACAAATATGTTGAACTCCTACCCCACATTGTGATGGCATTAGAAATGGAGACTTCAAGATGTAATTAGGTCATAAGAGTGGATCGGTTATGGATGGGATTAGTGCCTTTATGAAAGGGAGTTCAGAGAGCTCTCCGGGGGCTGTTCCCACCACGTGAGGAGACAATTTGACAATGGCAGTTGGAAACTTAGAAAAGGTCCCTCAACAGAATTGGACATGATGGCACCCTGATCTCATATTTCCAGCCTTCAAAACTATGAGAAATACATTTCTGTTGTTTATAAGCCAGCCATTCTATGGCATTATAGCATCCCAAACTGACTAAGACAAAAAATCAATAGCTACCAATGTTGTTAAATTCTAGTTGTTGTAATTCTGTGATACCTTCCAAACCCATTGAATTTATTAAGGAAGTAACCATAGGAAAGATGATTTATTACTCTGTGGGAAAACGATGAACAAGATCAGCATTGAAGCCATATATGTCTGTAAAACTTACTGTTATAGGACGACAATCGATATTTTTCCCTTTGAGGTTAAAAAAAAAAAAACCACCAAAATCTGAACAAAACTTGTAATGAAGACAGCAATGAGTTTAATGGCAATTAAACAAATATTCTGCCACAAAAACTTTATTTTCCACTCTTCAGAAGGTTAACAATAATTTTAAAAGAATGTTTTGCCACAAAACCAGCTTTCTCAATTAAAATAATTGTATTCCCAAATAGTAAAATCATGAATGCTGATTCTACTCTTCAGAGAAAAGTAAATCACCATTATAAATAGGAATCTATTATTTTCTTTTGGTAATTAATATTTTAGCTGTAAGGCATATATTCATTATTTTATGAGTATTATTGCCCCATATGAAGTAATTTATAAACCAAAATAGATTTTATTTTTTATGGTGAAGGCAGCCTTTGAAACTGTGACTAACTTTGAGGCAAGGAGATAATAACAATTTGTAAGTTATCTCTGCTTTCAGAGAAATTGATCTTGATCAGTGCAGAGACAAAACTACTCCAAGAAATTCAGCAGAAAAATTATTTATAGCCAAATGAAGTCATTATTTTGAGGGACATAAATGAACAAACTCAGATAAGGAGGAAGAAATCTTGTCTTTTGGTTAGTTTTTCTTTTGGACAAATTAACTTTTGGTTGAGGAAATATATCTGTCACATTTAGGCACATTTGCTTGAGTTTCATGCAACTAATTTGCATAAAAATAAAAATTTCTCTCTTATAACTGGAGAAACAGAGATATACACACAATAAATGTCAGTCCCTTAATTTTTCAGTATTATTTATTTTGTAATGGGTAATGCAAAATATGTAAAACACATAAAAAGACTGTATAAATCATAAAGTCATTTATACAGCTTGCATGAATCCCTTACATACATATTTCTTTTAGGACATAAAAAGATCATTTGGAAAATCAAGATAAAGTCTTTGCTGAACAAATTATAGAATCAATCACCTAGTAATAATAATATTTCATATTTATATGATGTTCTACAATTTATGAAGTACTTCCTTACATATTATATCATCATGGCTTTAACCAATATCTTCCCTTAAATTAAATCTGTGTACTAAAAATTATCCAGGTACCACAGGTAGAAGGGATAGAAAAGAGAAAGCAAATGAAAGATGCTGACGTGAATGAATCAAAATAGATGATATCTTAGAAGGCAACATAGATGATTTCAAGGAGGGAATGATCAATATTATCCACACCAATTACAGGAGAGAAATCAAGTCAGATTCAGACTGAAATTCATCTGTTAGAATAGCCAATTCTGCATATCTGTCACATATATGGAGGGAAAGTAGGGGAGCAGTTGGAGACAAGTTGTGGGCAGAGGGGGATTTATTGTGAAGGTAATGGAGTTTAAGCATCAGGATCACTCGAATGCACATTCCCCTTCAGATTCCTAATTTGTAGTTCATTTCTTTGAGCAGGCCCCAAAACTGTAAGCTTTAGGTCCCATGAAGCCTAAGTCACTCCTGATTTTGGTGATGGAAGCCCAATAGGAGTTGAGATGTGAATGGGCTAGGAGATGACAGCTGGTCAGCGTAGTCTCTTCTTGAATATTCCTAGCACAAAGAAATGATGAATGCTTGAGATGATGCATTTCCTAATTACCCTGATTTGCCCATATCACATTGTGTGCATGTACCAAAATAGAGCATGTACCCCATACGTATGTACAACTATTATGTATCAATTTTGTAAAGGAACTTTGCCTGTGGCCAAGGGGGTTGTGTATGTATATACTAAGCCCACCGTAGGGTTGTGTGCCCAGTACAGTCACATGGTGGTTTATGCTAGGAGGGGCCCCACACTTGGGGCTTAATGCCCTTCCAATGCTATCTTGAGATTCTTAACAACTCCATATTTAATTTATGTTTTGTGAGGTCTGATCAGATAATGAAACATGTACTGGAGCTATCCCTCACCCTGCTACCTCTTGCTTCCATGGGAGAAGCTTTCTGCTATCCTCTTCCCAATCCTCTGGCCTTTCGGGTCCACCTGGCCTTCACGTCCCTTCTCCCCATCTGCAGCTGCTATAGCCTCCGCCCATGGAAGGAACCTGGATGAGGCATGAGAAGGGTCAGGGTTGGGTGTAGAAGTCCTGTTGCATCTTAGGGCTGGGAATGGTGACAGCTGTCCCCATGCTAGCTGGCAGTATCACAGAGTGTTTGGTGAGTGGCTAGACAGAGGCCACATGATAGCTCATCTTTGACCCACCACTGTGCAGGTACTTACTTCTTCCTGGCATGGAGGTTTAAAGATCCTTAGGTTTCACCCATCTGCTGTGACTTGGAGTCCCAAGCCTATGAAAAAGGGAGACGATGCCTGACTACATTTTCCAGCCCCCACCCCTGTGGTGCATCGGTGAGGCTGGTGCAAAGGGGATCCTGGCTGTCATAAGGCAGTAGCCAGCGCAAATGCCCCATGTGATGCAGGAGCTCCCTGGGTACCTGTCAGTGTCTTTACTCACAGGCTGTCAGGATGTGACTGGAGGGATCTGCTCTTCTTTTCAACTTTACTGGGTTGTATTTGTCTATCTTGAATAGCTTAAGGCACTCTCTGGGGATGAACTACAAAACATGACTTTTATGATTTTGGTGATGACACATAAAAATTAAATGTGCTGATATTTGCATTTATGACTGGCATTGCACAATGTAAACATGAATGGCAAAACTTACACTAGAAATTTAACATTTTAACTGTACTATGCTGTACTTAGAATTACATTAAATAGAAAAAACCAGCATGACAAATGGAGAGAGGGAGATCATGGAAGACAGGAAAAACGCTGTACATGTACTTTTAAGGCCACTTCCTTTTTTTTTTTTTTAAACAAAAGCACTGCATTTTAATTTTCACTAGGCTCTGCAAGTTTTGTAGCCAGCCATGTGTGTGTACATTTATGGGAAAGAGTGAAGCACATTTTACATGGTTTCAGAAAGCAGCAGAAAGCAGCAAAAGCTAGAGACAGAAGAAAGCTGGAAAAAGCCATCTGTTGATATATTGAATTTGGATAGCTAAAGATAAATAAATACTTAATAGATAAATTAGCTATCACCTCTGATGGAAGGAGAGAGTTTTGCTGAGCCTCCTGCTTAAATCAATCAGGTGTGTCTGATTGGTGGAACCTAGTTCATATGCCTGTGCCCTAGCTGCAAGGGAGGCTGAGAAAGCATACATCTCACATTTTGTTTCTATAGTGTTAGTTATCTCTTTTTTCTACTAAGGGTTATACAATTAGAAATTGTCTAAACCTAAGAAGTAGTTCAGAGGCTGAAGGTGAAACTGTTGGTGGCTTGCTCTTATTTTAACCTTACCACTTTGTCAGGCTCTGGATGACTGTAACATCCAACTTCCAGAGTCTTTGCTTGAAGGCTATTTTGAAAGTCAGTGAAGACACTCGGCTCGGTCTCAGGGCTGGCCAGATGCACTGGGAGAACTAAGCACCCTAGAAGAAGTCTCCAGCCAATGACTGATGGGAACTCCCTCTCCCCTCTCTCTTTGGGTGGGATAACTATGAGATATGTGTTGTAGACCATTTCCCAGAATTCTCAAGTGAGGTTAAATTCTAATCTCTCACTGTGTCAGCTGGCTTGATAACACACTCTTAATTGGCTGTCATCCCTTCCGTAAGCCAATTCCCCTCTCCTGGCAATGTTTCTTTTACATCTCAAATAATTACCTTGCATTGGAATATTTTTCTCAGTGTCAGCTTTTGGGGCAACTCAAACAGGTAGATGCTGAGCAGCTGAAAAGAATAACACATGTCTGCCCCTCATGATATAAGTATCTGTTTCTCTGCTTCAATAGCAGATTTCCGTGCATATTTCTTTAAAAAGACATCTCTTCATGATATAATATTTGTCTAACTCGCCCCTTGGTTAGGCCCACAAGATCCAGTACCACATACCTGTGAGTATGAAGTCTCAGTGTTCATCATGGAGACTGTGTGTATTGGGTGCCTGTAAATATCTGCCAGTACACCACACATGAACAAACTCTGAAGAAAGGTTATATGTTTATCTAAACATGATGGCTCATGAAAGGAGTTATGTGAAAAATGTTAATCATATTACTGGTTTCTGAAATCCTGATTGAAGAGGTTGTGATTTTCTCTGTATTTTTGCAATCTGTCCAATTTTATTTTTGGCCCGATTGCTTTGTAGATGTAGGCATGTGATCAGCATTAATTTGTGCGTGTGAGGGTATGCAAAGAACAATGCCCTACTGTGTTTTTCTTTTCTTTCCTTTTTAAAATATCCTTGAAATTAGAGAGAAATGTCTCCAGTATCTGTCTTCAATATGGCAAATAATATTAAGCAGACCTTACACTTGATGGCAAACCTTGTCTCTCTTACCTGATGCCTGAAAGTTTTTGAGAGATCCAGGGGGATATGTATCTTACCAGTGACTCAGCTCAAACACATTGTTCTACCCCATGAGTTTGGTCCCAGTGTTTTCCATAGAGGTGTCCTTTTAACAATTTTCTTTCTGAGTTTTTATGCTGAATTTAAAGCCAATGGAATATGCCAGCTCAGGGCTTCTCAAATCAGAGGATCTCTGTTTCCTAGAGAATAAGTTTGGCACACAAGCGCCAACACCACCCACATTTGAGAACTGTGCCAGAACAAGGCTCCGAGCAAATGTCTATGCACAGCCTTTACCTTCCCTGAATAAAAACATTTTTGAAAGTGTATCAATTTGAAGGTCAAATCTCCTGATTTATCTTTTACTGCTTATTTCCTTTTTTATTTTTTATTTTTTTTATTTGTTTATTTCAATAGCATGGGTACAAGCACTTTTTGGTTACATGGATGCTTATTTCTTTTCTGTGCTGAAGCTTTTTAGTAACAGTTTAATTAGGTCCCATTTATGTACTTTTGCTTTTTGTTGCATTTGCTTTTGATGTCTTACTCATCAATATTGAGAAAATGACTATATTGCCCAAGGCAATTTACAGATTCAGTAAAATTCTTATCAACATACCAATGTCATTTTTCACTGGATTAGGAAAGAAACAATTCTAAATTTCATGTGGAACCATAAAAGAGCCTGAACAGCCAAAGCAGTTCTAAGCAAATAAAACAAATGTGGAGGCATCACATTACCCAACTTCACATTATACTACAAGGCTATAGTAACCAAAACAGCATAGTACTGGTATGAAAGTAGAAACATAGACCAATGGAACGGAATAGACAACCCAGACATTAAGCCAAAAATTTACAGCCAACTGATCTTCAACAAAGTAAACAAAGACATAAAATGGTGAAATGACACCCTATACAATAAATGGTGCTGGGAAAGTTAGGTAGCCACATGCAGAAGAATGAAACTGGATTTCTGTCTCTCACCAAGTACAAAAATTAACTCAAGATGGAATAAAGACTTAAATCTAAGACCTGAAACCGTAAAATTCTGGAAGAAAACCTAAGCAAAACTTTCTTAGGCTGACTATTTTCATAATTATTTTTCCCTCCTCTTTTTTTCTTAAAATAATGAATGACAAGTGTGCAGACGACAGAATGTGTTAAAGGCAGTGAGCAAGTGTCTGTTAATAGTGAAGGAAACAACAGTGAGTTCTTCAGACACTCAGAAACAGGGTAATTTGCCAAAGCGATGAAAGCAAAATATGCTTTTTTTGTGTGTTCCAAGTCAGAGATCATTGCTATTTGAATAGTGGAAAATGAAAATCTGAATAGCTGGATGGGGCATTAGGCGTACTGCAGGATAATCAATTGTCCCCAAAATAAGTAAACGAATGGCTAAAACTTCAGCTTAATAGCAACTAGAATTTTAAAGGTGTTGTATTTTTTTTAAAAAATTGCCTAGTCTGAGTTAATGTTTGAATGTAGGCATATTTCATTAGTATTTTTTTTTAAGTTGGTGACCATATTTTAATAAAACTTTTAAATTTTAGAATCACGATGTTTCAAAAAAGCTCTAAGGTTTCATTAGTCTCCTATTGTTCCTGTAACAAATTACCAAAAATTTCATGGCTTAAAAAACATAAATTTATTATTTTATAGCTCTGGAGTTTAGAAGTTCAAAATGAATTTCACTGGACTAAAATCAAACTGTCAGCAGGATTATGTTCCTCTGGAGGCTATAGAGGTGAATCCATTTCCTCTTCTAGTTTCTGAGGGTTGCCAAGATTCCTTTAATTCACAGTTCCCTTCCTCCATCTTCAAAGCCAGCAATGATGAGTTGGGTTTTCACATCAATCAGTCCATCAGTCTGACTCTGACTCTCCTGCCTCCATCTTTCAGTTACAAGGTCCCTTGTAATTGCACTGGGTCTACCTGGGTAATGCAGGATATTCTCTCCAGCTCAAGGCCAGCTAATTAGCAATCTTAATTCTGTCTACAACTTTAATGCCTCCTTTCCATAGAACATAACATATTCACAGTTTACAGGGTTTAGGAGGTAAACATCTTTGGGGATCATTATTACGCCTACTACAAGATAATTTATTTAAAAAGAAAAAAATAGCAAAATGACACAAACTGAAACTAAGTGAAAAGGATATGACAAAGAAATAAGCTGATAGAGATATAAAATGGATGTGGACATTTGATCAACTCGAGAATGCACATGAATGAGGTCCTGTACACCTCCTTTGACTTCCACAGCACTAGTTCTGAAACTCTGGGTCTAAATCTTACTTTCAAATGCTATAATTTTTGGTAGCATTTCTGAGGGTATTAAAAGAATCAAAAGAAGACTAATTATGTAACCGGTAATTATATAACAATCACTGCCCCATTGTAACTCTATCTTCCATTTTTATTAAAGCAATCATGGTTAGAACACTTGATTGTCCTTAAGCACAGCCATTGCTTAAATAGAAATGTTTATTGCTTAGGCCTTATTCTATAAATAATGGGACAAAGGTCTTGCATGCTCTTTAAACACCTTCCTTTTAGTACCAGCTTAATTTTTCTTTAGGACTCTCTTACCTTGTTGCAGCAAGATTAACCCCACTTTATACTCTATTGAACAATTTGCTCAGTATAACATTCCAGTTGGTAAACATTTCTGTGACAGTAGGTATACTCAACTGAAACAAACAAACAAAATTTAAATGTTAGTCAAAATATGGGTGCACACAGTTATACCAATGGGTCAAAACAAACTGGTTCCAAGCTCTCTATCATCAAATCCAGAGAAAGATACATACATTAGTTTACATCTGATCTGTAACATAATTGATACTTCATAGCATATATAAGGTAAAACCAGATTAAATTCTTAGCAGAAGGAAAACTAATCCTAAAATAGCTAATACTCCTATTGTGCTTACTGTATCTCTGATATACCTAGCACTATTTTAAGTGCCTTTGTGTACTTTAACTGACTTAATCTGCCCAATGAAATGGGTTCTATGTTTATAATCATTTTACAAATGAAGAAATTAAGTCACATAAGGCTAATTGGTGTTCCCAAGATCCCACATTTCTATTAAGCCATTAGCAATGATTTATTGATAAGATCCCTTTATTACAAATAAATACCAATCTGAGATTTGAATCCAGGTAGTCTAGCTTTGGCTACGCTCTTAACCACAAAACAATGTTGCTTTTAAGAACTTTAAAAAAAAAAAAAAAAAAATCCCACCATCCTCATAAAGAAGACAATGTGCCAGGCTGTTAGTGACACTTACTGCTTTGGATAATGCAGCCTATGAGACATTGCTAGCAATGTGGAAGAGTGGGGTAGAATGACATAAGACCATTGAAGGAGATGTTACATTCATCTAGAAAACTTTGCCTGAAATGTTCTCCTCCTTTCTCTTCCCATCTCTTTATTGATTAACTCCTTCTAATGTAGATCTTGGAACAAGAATCACTTCTTTAGGAGACTTTTGTGTCCTTTCCTGTCCTCAGTTTTAAATTACATTTTTTGTTTTAACTGAGGTAATAAGATGGTACTCTTTTCCTTGGTAGCCCTTATTTCAGTTTGAAATTAATTTGTATAATTATTTGGTTAAGTTGTATGTCTTCACTGGTTGTAACATTCATGAAAAAAAAAAAAACTGTGCCAACTATTTGCTCCCCATTATACATGGTAAGTAGACTTACCATGGTGCCTGTCACATAACAATAGATAATTCATAAGCCTTTGTGGAATTAATGAATGCAGTCTTAGTCTCACTGTATTTGTCTTTCATTTTGTTTTTTTTTATTAGAAGCAGTTTCATATCTCAAATGATAGAACAGGACTAAGGAATTTGGTTGCAAAAATGATTTGAAAATATTTTATTCTTTCTGGAATTCTGTATTTATTACATTGTGCTAAACATATTATTTACATAGATCCAAGATGAAAAGTGATGTCTAGCCCACGATGAGCTACTGTCCCTTGCAGATGGCCTCAAATCTCTTGCTTCCCACTGGATTCTACTCCCTTATCTAAGTCAAAATCCAGTTAAATCCAAACTTTTGCCTCTAACGTACTTTCACCTGCAGAGTCAATCAATGGTGAAGAAAAACACAACCATGGTAACTGGTAATACCTTAAATCCGTAATCTCTAAGTGGTTCTTTAATACTGCCTGGCAATTAAACCATAATTCTTTTTATTGTTTGCTTGTTTCTTTATTGATACATAATAATTGTACACATGTATGGAGTACAATATGATGTTTTGATACATGAATATATCATATAATAATCAAATCATTAAAAATTGTGTAAAATAAACATCTCAGCTGGAAAAAACCCATAGTTGTCTCCTCCATTTGCCCATGCTCTTCTAAGACTATTTTTCCTTTTTATTTGAACATCGAACACTGCTGCCCTTCCCCTCACTTTCAACTGAGATTCTTGTTCTGATGTTACTGAGAAGAAAAGTTACACAAGGCCATACTACCACGCCAACCACCTTCTTGTGTTTAGACTTACACAGTCAACCTTCTCTCCTGCCTCCAAGGATGAGCTGTCCTTACTCCTCTACTAGATCCCGCTCTCTCGTGATTCTTCAAGCTCAGTCTTTCAGCAATTCTTCCTTCTCTCCTGCAGCTTCAGTTTTTCCACCTATACTTTCCATTCCCCCTTTCTACTTTATTTTTATTGATAGCAGTTATCGCCATCTAATAGACTATATATTTTACTGATTTGATTATTGTTTGTTCCCACTTCCGCAACTATCCCAAAATTGAGTTTCTCAAGGACAGGGATATTTTTATATTTTATTCACTGATCTATTGCAGTGCCTAAAATAATGCCTAGCACAAAACAGGTGTTCAGTAAGTGCTTGTTGAATGAATGACTAAAGTGAGGAAACAATACTTTGTGTACTCCTTTACAACTTGTAAGGTATTTTTATATTCATTCCTTCATTTGATCACGATCACTCTGTAACTGTAAAATAAATGGTATTAGTATTCCACATTATAAAAGTAGTAACTGAATTTTAGAGAGTTCCATAGCTAATATGCTGCAAAACTAGCATTAGATTCTCTGTCTTCTGCCCCGTAATTTATTGTAGTTGCTGTCATTCACTCAGTCGCCAATTTTTTATTGAGTATTTGCTCTGTACCATGCGCTGTGCTATGTGTTTGGGATATGGAGATGACTAAGGTGTAGTCTTTACCTTCAAGGGATCAGAGTCTGATAAAGCTCACCAGACACTCAGGTGCTAGGATGAAAGTCTGAATGGGAGAAGAATAGGTGAAGCAGTAGAAACACATGGAAAAGAGGTGCCAATTCTCCCTGGTGGAATCAAGAAAAACTTACAGGTTACCTTTATGTTGCATTGTGAAAATTAATGACAGATTTACCAGGTAGGCAGACAGCAGAAGAAAATTCTAGGCACAGGTATAAGTGAGAGTAAATACATCATGATTCTGCTCACTTTGCTAACAGTGACTTTAAAAATAATAGACTAATGAATTAAATCCCTTTGGTTTGGCAGAGTATAAAATATTTTAAAGGATGGTAAGGAAAAGACTAACTAATGAATGGGTTAGGAATTGTATTAGAAAATGTTCATATGGGGACATAAATAATACTCATTTTAAAAAATCAAAACTTCTATTTGAATTAACAGGTGGATAGGTTTTTGAGAAAGTAGCCCAAGCAGAAGGTATAAAGCCTGCTGATCTCTGAGGGTGTATTGATTTGAGTACAAATGAGAATCAATTTGCTATTAATTTGTCAAAATCTAGCTTTAGCTAGGAGGACGTAGTTCTGATTGTTTTAAGGCTCCACTGCACAAATGGCTGCACATCTCATCCTGAAACCCCGTGGGTGGAAATATCCACTTCCAGATGCATCAAATGTTTAACTCTTTCTTAACAAAGAACTTTCTTTGTATTTAACCCCTGATGATAAATGCTTGCATGTGCTTTGGTGGTATGGTTAGAGTTGGCAGAAGGAGAGAAGGTAGAAAAAATCCTGGGCAAGAGAATAGAAAAAGGGGATGAAAACATCAAGAAAATAATAATTTGAGGTTTTAGAGAATAACAAAAATATACTAAAATTTCAATGTATGTATAATTCAAAACTGAGTAATTTTCGCAATATTTCTTTTTTAAATTTAATGTTTATTTTTAATCAAATAATACATACTCATGTTTGTTTTGTTTTGCTTTTTTATTTCAATAAGCGCATTTAGTAAAACAGCAATTTGCCTTGACCCTCCTCGCTCCTGATTCTGGCTCTCTGGAGGCAATCACTGTCAACTCTTTAAACTGTTTCTTTTATTTTCTTCCATATTTCTAAATAATATACTTATATTGTTGTCTCTATTTTTTAATCTCAGACATTTTATTGATTCTTACTCTGAAAGAGGAGTAATTAATCCACTTATCACCATACCCTCCGTTTCCATAAGCTATGTTCTTTTCCATTTCCCAAATATAGTTGTTCTGCAATTTGGGGTTAAGTCAATATTTCAGTTATTTACATTATTGGGACTCTGAGAGGACCTTTTATGTCTGTGTTCAAAGCAGTCATTTGTATACACTTACAACAATATTTGTTGCAGTTATCACAGTTATTTACATTATTGAGACTCTGAGAAGGCATTTTTTGTGTGTGTTCAAGATAGTCATTTGTATACACTTACAACAATATTTGTGTTTACTTTGGATTTCAAACATGATTCAATTTCTTAGTGTTAACAATTTTAAATGTGTTACTGTAAGTTTTAACTTCAGCTTACAAATTTTATTTTCTATCCGTAATCTATTAGTATTGACAGTTACGTGTAAAGGGACCTTATATTAATGTTTGGTCTCATTTACAAACTTAATTTATTAAAATTCTGTAAATAACTTTAAACTTTGTTTTCTACTTAATATTTTTAAAGTATTTTATTTTGCTGACTAATATACCAAGCCAAGAACTTAAGCAGTCATAATAAATTCAGCAAAGTAAACTTGTAACTATGGTGATTCTCCTTTTACCTTAAACATCCCAACATGGTTGATATAGTTTCAAAAATTCTCTCATAATTTCCAACAAGGCAAAACCAAATACTCCAGAATGTTAGGACTAATCTGTTGAATTCACTAATCAGTTAGCATGCCAAATTCTTAAATATTTAATTACAACAGAGATATTCAAGAATTCATTATGGGATATATTTAATATATTATTTTATATTTTATCTGTTATTTCATACTTTAAAGACCGTTGCACTAAGGAAATAATTACCTCTTTCTGAAACAATTGGGATTCTCACCTCAGTAGAAGGTGCTGGCCCAGGCCAAAGTGTAGAATTATATTTTTTATAGGTAAAGCCTTAAAAAAAGTTATTACTCATTACTTAATGTTCAAGTTTGATTTGAGTCTGAATCCCTCCAGCTCTATAATCCAAAGGTCAAGTTATTTCATCTTTGATTGGATTATTTCATTGATCAAATTATGAATTCTTCTAATATTTTTCAAGTTTGATAGGATCCAGACAGCTACAGATATGAATAGCATTCAATTTTATTTTGTATACTTCTCACGTCACAATGCCATTGTACATGTCATTGTCATGACTAAATATTACTCCACCAGAGCAGCCACATGATGTTCTTCCATTATTACATTTCCTATCTTAAACATCTTATATTTCATTGTTTTTTATTTGCTCTGTTTTTTTTCTCCTACTACAATTTATGGATTCTCAGCCATGCTCTCTCCGTCATTTTCTTCATGTTAACATACCTGAAATCCTAACTCCGTAAACAAGAGTTTAGAAATGCCTTGATCAGTTTATTTTGTTTCTGTATCCTCTTTATATACAGCCAGTGTGATATAAATCTATGTCTATAAAAGCCTGAATTTCAATAATTATAAAATAAAACATCTGTCATGTTTAATTGGTAAACCATCTTTTTTCTTAGTAGTACATAAAATGAGGGTACATTTTAGAATCTGATCACTTAGATTTGATAAAATACCCTGTCATTTATGTATTTTAAAAGTCTCTGAAAGAGTATAGAAGTCATTTCAGTATTTCCAGGCATGTCATATCCTATCAAGGCATTTCTATGACCCTGTTGCAGTTTGACCTGGCTGTTCCCCACATCTGCTGCTCAGCTGTTAAAAAACTTCTATCCGCCATTGTTCCTGGAACTGCCTTCTCTCTCCTGTCTTGAATTCTCTATCTCCAGGATCTCATGTCTTCTTCTTCTTTTATTTTCTCATTTGGGAAAGCTCATCATTGAGATTTTGAATTTCTAAAAAATGTTTCAATCTAGCTTCATAATCGATATTATTGTTTTGATAATTTCCTCATCTGTATTCTCCATATAATAAATTTTTATTTATTTTTTCAGAAACATTTGTCATTTAGACATTGCCCATCCTATGTTGATTCTCTTTTTTTCTTATCTTTCGTCCCATATTTTTTCTTTGTCTTTATTTTCTCTTTTCATAATGATTTTCTCAAATGTATCTTCCAAACCTTCAATTGAATCTTTAATTTCTGGTATTCCATGTTTAATTTCCAGTATTTCTTTCCTGTTTTTCAAATATTCTTCAAAAGAGTTTATTCTTTTTAAATTATCTTATCTCTTGTACCATGGCAAATTTATTTTCATAAAGTTTTATTTTTTTATCTGTATTGTTCCTGTTTCTTCCAAATTCCATTTTATGTTTGTTTGTTTCGCTTTTTTCACATTAGATGCCTCCTTCAAATATCTGGTGGTCCTTGGTTCTCTATTCAGGTTTAAGAGTGAGGTACTTTGAATTTGATTGGAAGCTCTGTACACTTTGATAGGATTTGTTAACTGGCAGCTCCATACTTAGATGGATCACCATGTGTGAATATAGCCCTTCTGTGGTGACCCTCAAAGGTCAGGATCCTGAGTGAGCCAATTTGCTAAGACAGAAATTCTTCAACCTCTGTTGGGTTATAAGCCCATATCAGTGATCAATGAGCTGAATGGGGAAAGGAGCTGGGGAGAGAGCTCGATTAAACTCCCTGTTTCATGATCGCACCTTGCCTCACTCCAGCCCTGCCTCTGGGTCTATGTCCAGAATCTCTCAGTGCAGCCTTTCCTGTCCAAAATGGAGGGCTCTGTCTTTAGCCTAAATTCTGGGTTGGGAGTGGGGTGGGGTAATATATTGCTTGAAGTTACGGGTACAGTCCTGATTTTTCTAATGGGGTATCTACATATAGGAGAAAGGTATAAAAGGTATACCTCAGTTGGTGAATGGACATTTGAAAGACAAATTTAACTTACAGAAAAGCAAGATCAAGTCATGTGTATCTTGTTTCGTTTCCTCTTTTATTCACCCAACAAGTATTTATTTAGTATTTACTTTGCATCTGCAATAGACAACACAAATACTATGGTCATCAAGAAGCTAGTCACAGTTCCTGTTGTCATGGTGCTTAGAAACAAACTAAGCAAAGAACATTAAAGAAATCATTACATAATCAGTTAATGAATTACACTTGCGTTAAGTGCTTTGGAGTAAAAGACAGTGCTGTGAGAGGATACGAAAAGGGAGAATAACGAGTTCTGATGCACGTGTGTGTGTGACTAAGAACTAAACAAAGTTGGGGAGTGGAGGTGACATGTGGAAGGGGAGATATCCCAGGCAGAGGGAATAGGATGATTACAGACTCTGTAGTCCAAAGGCTGGATGAAAGTGGGCTTGTTTAGGAATGGAAAGGACATCTGCGTGGTGGAGGACAGTGAGCCAATAGGAAAGAAGTGCAAGAGGAGAGGGCGAGATGAGTGCGGCAGCATACTCAGGTCCCACAAAGCCATACCAAAGATTTAAGGAGGGACTCCATCCAGTCTGGGTTTTGTTTTTTTTTTAAAGGTTACTCTTCTTACTGATGGAAAATTCATTGAAGGGAGAACATTTAACTGCTGTGTGGGTGTAAAATTATGTAATCATTCTGATAAACGATTTGGCAAAATATATCCAGAACCTTTAAAATTCATAGCCCTTGGTCTGTTCTACAATTCTATCTAGAAAGGTAAAAAAGAAAAGATAAAATTTTAAATACATACATAATCAATTTATTTATAAAAAATAGTAATTAGAAACAACTCAAAACTAAGATTAGTACAGCAACAACTACACATATTGACTATTCACTGTCAATCTAGCTATTTATGCATATATTAACTTTTAAATTTCCTAACATTTTTATGAGACAGATAATATTAATATTTCTATCTAACAGAGAGGGCAACTGAGGCGTTAAGCACCTTTTCCAAGGCCACAGGAAAGTGGCGGGCGAGTGAGAGTCTTGTGATTCCAGTCTAGGTCACATGAATCCAGATCCTGTGTTCTTGACCACTACATGAAATTACTGACTGGCAACCAGGTAAGCAGCTGCAGATCAGAGGATGGAATATTCTACAAACATTGAAATTCAATTCTCAAACAAAATTGTAAGACTTTGACAAAATGTTTATAAGGCAATAATGAATAAAAATATATCAAGACATAAAAGTGGCTATGTGTGCTCGTGATTTTGTAAAATAAAGGTACGTATGTGTGTGGTGGGGTTATTAATCTTTATTAAACTGTAATTCTTTTAAATCTTTCTTTTCTATCTAGATCATAGAATTCTCTCATTCCTACTCCAAGGAGCCTTTTTCCAAGCCTATTTCACACTGTAGGCATGGATCACCCACTTCAGAAACAGCTCTAACAACTGTAAATCTCAAAGACAGAAGTTGCAAGCTACTGATGTGCTGCATAAAAATACTCACAGGCTTTCTCTTCTTGTGATAGCATGTTCTCACTCATAGGAGGGAACTGAACAATGAGATCACTTGGACTCGGGAAGGGGAACATCACGCACTGGGGCCTATCATGGGGAGGGGGGAGGAGGGAGGGATTGCATTGGGGAGTTATACATGATATAAATGATGAATTGATGGGTGCTGACGAGTTGATGGGTGCAGCACACCAACATGGCATAAGTATACATATGTAACAAACCTGCACGTTATGCACATGTACCCTAGAACTTAAAGTATAATAAAAAAAAAAAAAAATACTCACAGGCTTGCTTGAGGAGCAGCTTTTTCTACTCCCTGAAAGATGTGTAACTGTGGAAGAGAGAGAAGAAGGCTGAGAGAACAAACAGATGGGAGGAAGGAACTGAGATACCGCAGTCCTTGGGGAAGAAAACAGAACCTTCCTTTGCAAGTACCAGGGAAGTGTAGATGGTGACACAATGCGAAGAGTCCTCTTGTTGCTGGTCAGAGAGTTTTACCAACTACCAGCTTAGTGTCCCAGATCATCTGTCTCCATCCAACTGGTTCCGACAGGCAGTTCACTAACTGATCGTTCTGGAAATGGGTAGGGAAATCAGATGTCCAGTGAGGAGATGATGGCTGCAGGAGAATTTGGGTGGAGACAGCAACTAATATACCTCTTCTGTTACAGAGGCATAGCAACAAAGGAGAGGAAATACAGCAACATGTCAACCATGCTCATTTAGGTTGTGATCATAGGTGATTTCTATTTCCTTCTTAAAACTGAATTGTATTTTCAAAGTATTCTATGATGTATGACATATATAATCAGAAGATGGTTGAAATAAAGAACACCTTCATCGGAATATGTGCCTGATATACGGCAACCCCATTTTCATGCTGGGTTTGGCCAAGAGAGCACCTGCAGCTGTGCCAAGAGTTCTCTTTGAAAGTCCTTCTGGGTTCAGCCCAATTAATAAATAAACTCAAAGGCCCAGGGTTCTTCATTGTAATGCACAGGCATAGTGATTTTAGCTTGATCATCCAAAGGCATAGTCCAGAAAGAGAATAGTCTGAAGACTACTAGCTTCAAGACAGGATGAAATTAAAAATGTTTGTCTATGTTGTACTCCGCACTGCTGGAATAATTTTTGGTCCACAGTCTCCTCTGAGTGACTTCCTCCAGAGAAGTTATCTCAATTGCACTTATACTTATTTGTATGACTAATGCCTGCCTACTTCAGTAAACTATAAACTCCACGGCAGTAGAATCTCCAATATTTTATTTCTTATCATTGAAAATCCAATCCAGAGGCTATATTTGTATATATGTATTTGCATAGATACTGCTCAATAAACATTTTATTCATTTGACTGAAAGAAAACCATTTATAAGAAAAGAGCAGTTTTCCCCAAGATATTTTTAGATCAGCAAAGGTCAAAATAGGCCTTGAAACTTCTGACTTGTGATTATGTTCCATGCAGAGATGGTACAAGGCAGGACACTAATTAATTATCCGTGTTATAGGCCAAGGAAGCTTCCTGTGGCACTTGCCACCTAAAAAATAGTCTTAAAAGATGAAAAGAAGTTAGCCAATTAAAGTGGAGTGAATTTCAGGGTGTTTAAAGCCTTATAGGGAGATTGAGATGTGGAGGCTGATCATGGAAAAAATATGACCATGATGTGGCAGTAGCACACACAAGCTTTATTGGTGACACTTGGACAGGTTTGGATGCAGGGGAAGTCCCTTCCAGCAGGAGTGTGTTCTCAGGCAAAGGCGTAGAGGTTGCTACTTAGAAGAGAAGGGCAGAGAAACTCCCAGGAGACAGAGGAGAGAGTGTGAAAGGAGATTTACGTGTTTGGTGAAGTCAGCTCAGCAGCGCAGTGAGGAATTTTTGGGTCAGAGATCTCTGAAGGTCAGCAGCAGGTAGGGATCTTCATGCCCCAGGCCTTCTCTTGTTTATCTCCAGCAGATGTGAGGTGAGGTTTGGGGTAGGTAAGGGTCAGGCAGGCTCACAGCAGCTAAAAAATGTGCTTGTTTAGGCTATTTAAAAAAATAATTGGATATAAAATCTCTGAGTGCCTTTATACAGAGTAGTTCCCCTTTAACCTGGGAGGAACAGTTCAAGACCTCCAGTGGATGCCTGAAACTGGTTAGGACCAAACCTCATATATACTATGTTTTCACTGTGTGTACATACCTACAATGTTTAACAGAGGACTTATCACACACTGTGGCCATAACTTTTCAGTTTGAAGTGTGACAGCAAAATGAATATGAATTTCTTTTTCCATCTTCACAATTTCACGGAGAGAAGATTTGTTCTTACTGTAGATCTTAGCAGTCTCAGTATACAATTTTTTTTCCTTTCCTTAGTAAGTTGTGAACTTTCACCTTTTCACTTAAAGGAAACATTTTATGGTTTCTCTTTGGCATATCTGATTTACCAGCATCACTACTGCTTCTCTCTGGGGACATTATTAAATAAAATAAGAGCTACTTGAACACAAGCACTGTGATACCACCAGGGTCAATCTGATAACCCAGACGGCTACTAAGTGATTCACGGGCAGGGAACTTACACAGTGTGGATCTGATGGACACAGGGATGGCTCATGTCCTGGGCGAGACAGAGCATGGAGCTAGATTTCATCATGCTACTCAGAAGAGTCAGTAATTTAACACTTGTGAGTTATTCATTTCTGGAGTTTTTCATTCAATATTTTCAGACTTTTGTTGACTAAGGGTAACTGAAACCACAGAAAGCAAAATGGCAGATAAGAAGGAAATGACTGTACAAAGATTTGAGTTTGGTATGGAATGGGCTTTGAGCTAACAGAACTCCACCTGCTGTGAAGAAGTAAACAATTTAGAGGCCAATACACCAAGGTCATCTTTGAGTCATCCCTACAGGAAGTATGGTTGGCTTGGAGGAGATGACCAGTTGGAGCTACTAGAAGAAATGGGGTAGTTGCAGCAGAGCAGGACAGGATTCTGTGTGGAGGAGCCTTGTGTGCCATTCTGAGAGTTTGAACTCCAGGCCACAAGCCATATAGGAGCCATTAAGAATGTAATAGTTCCCAGCCATCTACATTTTTTACAAAGGTCCTCATGTGACTTCAATAGTTGAAAATTAGTTGAAAACTGCTGTTCTAGAGCCTTACTATCAAAATGTAGTTCAGGGACCAGCAGGATTCACACTCCCTGGGAGCTTAAGATAAATGTACAATATCAAGTCCTACTCTAGCCCTGCATTTTAACCAAATACCAGGTGATTCCTGGCTACATTATACTGGCCTAGATTAAATGACCAAAGGTTTACCTCTACACTTCAAATATAGAATTATTCAGAAGAAGTTATCTCTTAATAACTTTTAGTTTCTTCAAAGTTATATATAAATGATATGTAAGTGGTAGAGTAGCTTTACAGGCTTGTGATTAAAAATGACAGTATCCCACCTGTTCCCCCATTCTGGCTCTGCAAAGGCAATCTTTGGTGGGGTACTTATTTTGTACTCATAGATACTATTTTTATATTTCTGTCATTACTGTTTTTAATATTGAGCATATTTCTACTAAGTTTTCACTATAAAAGATGAGTATTTAGCACTCTTTCCCCTCTACTTCCCACCCCATATAATCAAAATTCTCCCTTAGCTGTCCTAATTTGATTTATAATTTTTGTTTAAATCCATATTCAATGTTTACATTGATATGACTATGAAAATCCTATTTACGACTGTAGAGATTTCATTTTTTTCTTGTACTTTTTAAACCCCTTAAGTTTTCTTTCTTAATGAATGATTATTCATTCATCTACTATCCCCTGTCATAAGTATAAAATTTCTCAAACAAATCAGGTATCATTAATTAATTAGCAGCTTCTCCTCCTCCCCCTTGTCCCTTTTTTCTTCCCTGTCCTCCTCCTCTTCCTTGTTTGTCACCTGATGTGTTCCAAAAGGAGCTGGGTGCTCCCTGGGCCTCTTCCACAGCTCCCATCCTGAAGAATCCTCAACAGTTGCCTTGGGCCACTCTACCATTCTCTCTTACATTGGATTCATTCCTTGAATCCCATGTCTTCCTTCTCTCTGCTTATGCCATCCTTTTGGTGGACCATGCCATTCTATAGATGCTTGAGAAATAAATGTTTGCAATCTCATGTCCTTGTTTTACCCTAACGTTTTATTGGTGTTTTGGCTGATTAAGAATTTTAGGTTAGAAATTACTATTTTTCCCTCAAAATTTGAAGACATTTCCCTACTGTCTTCTTACTTCCATTATTATTGAGAAATCTGATAGATTTTTATTATTGATCCTTCATATAAAGCCAGCTCTCTTCTACTCCCTTCCCCCATTTTTAGAATCTTCTCTTTACACTCACTCAGATCCTGCAATTGCACTGTCCTGTGCTTCTCTGTGGATCTATTTTCATCTGTATTATTGGACACTTGGTGGACCCCGTATTATTTACCTAGGTCTGCTGTAAAAAAGTGCCACACACTGAGTGGCTTAAAGAACAGAAATGTATTGTCTTCGAGTCCTAGAGGCTGTAAGACTGAGATTACATTTGACAGTTGCTTCTGAGAACTGTGAGGAAGAGTCTATTCCATGCCTCTCACCTAACTTCTGGAGGTTTGCTGGCAATGTTGGGCATTCCTTGGCATGTCGATGCTTCACCCCATCTCTGCCTGCATCTCCATATGGCCTTCTCACTGTGTGCCTCTAGGGCTGTGTTCAAATTTCTCCTTTTTGAAATGACACCACCAGTCATATTGGACTGATGAGGATTAATGACCTCATATTTTGTTGATTATATCTGGAAAGATGATAGTTCCAAACAAGATTATATTTTGAATTACTGGGAGTTAGGACTTCAATGCACTTTTACACATAGTAGCACCTTTGAATTAGAAATTTAATTATTTAATACTGAGAATTTCTTTGAATTGACTCTATGAAAATTTTCCTGTTTTTTGTTTATTGTGTTCCCTCTGGAACATTTGCTATTTTGATCGTAGAACTTGTGAAGCAAACTTTTAAGTGTATTAACTTATTTCTTCCTTTTCATCTCTTTCTCTGAAAACATTTACCTTTCAATATTTTAATTTAATGTTTTATATTTCCTATCGTCTACAAACCCACAATACCCCACCCACGCACTATCTAGGTCTATGTGTATATCTAAGGACTCTTCTATATTCTTTTACTATGTTACTTTTTATACCATTGTGCTTTTGTTTCGAGATCATGTTATATTGCCTTTTCCGTCTAATGGCATAGGTGATACTATTTGATGTTTTCTTTGCCCGCCATTGTTTACTCACTTCCTTTTTGTTTTGTGTCTGTTTGGGTATCTGTTTTTGTAACTGAGAAGTGGAGCATAACTAGCTGAACTGACGCACTATGTGTGCATTTAGGGCTTGCCAATTAGTGCACTTTAATCTTGGATGGTTTGGATGGGTGCAGTGGGACCATTTCTTCCATGAACCTTCAAGGACTGTGTATTTATGCTCTGCAGCAAATTCTCCAGATTTCCTATGTTGAAGGCAAAGGCCTAGAGGCCTGAATTCTGAGCATCCAATGAAGAAAGGAAGATAAGGTTTAATATTTTACTTATTTTCTGTTTTAAATCCTTTAGTCCCAGATGGTTAAGGCACTCTAAATCACAGGATGAGATAGGAAGTCAGCACATAATACAGGTCATAAAGACCTTGCTGATAAAACAGTTTGCAGTAAAGGAGCCAGCCAAAACCCACCGAAACCAAAATCACGGTGAGAGTGACCTCTTGTCGTCCTCACTTCTACACTCCTACCAGCCCCATGACAGTTTACAAATGTCATGGTGATGTCAGGAAGTTACCCTATATGGTCTAAAAAGGGGAGGCATGAATAATCCATCCCTTGCTTAGCATATAACCAAGAAATAACCATATAAATGGGCAACCAGCAATCCTTGGGGCTGTTCTGTCTACTTTCTTAATAAACTTAGTAAACTCTGTCTACTTTCTTAATAAACTTACTTTCACTTGAAAAAAAATAAAAATAAATTCTTCAGTCCTCATCTGTACCTGGTGTTTCCTTGTGGTAATGAGTTTCGAAAAATGGCCCTGCACCATAATGAACCCACATCTCCTGGTGGTCACGTTTTTGTGTGCTCCACTCATCTTAAATCTGTGCTGGCCTTGTGAGTGTCTTCTGATCAATATAATGTGGCAGAAGTGATGGTGCATGACTTCCAACTCTATGTCATAGACTCTTTGTAACTTCCACCTGGATCTCTTGGAATGCTTGCTTTAGAAGAAGCCAACCTCCCTGGAAGAGTTTCAGTTTCTCCGAGACTGCCAAGCTATGATGGGCCAAACCAGCCATATGGAGAGTCAGTGTGAAGAGAGTAGCACCTGGTCAGTCTCTAGCTGTTCCAGCCATCCCAGCTGAGGTTCCAGGCATGTGAGCAAAGAACTCATTTTGAACATCCAAATCATTCAAGTCTTCAGAGATTCCAGGCCAGACAACAGACATCTGACTGGAACTATGTTAGAGAGACCCAGTGAGATGTGCTCTATTGAGCTCTATCAGCTCATAGAACCATGAGGTATAATGGTAGATGGTTATACCTATGTTTGGGGGAATGATCTGTTACACAGCAATAGATTAGATAAACATCTCTAGTCCACAAGATCTTTGTTTCTTTCCTTTCCAAAGAATAAACCTCCAATTTTTTGTTGGGGCAGTCTCCTAGCTTGCAGAGCAAGAATGGGGGCCTAAGAGTCCAACTGCTCCTTAAAATGGCATTTAAACAATCCTCTGCTTTTCATCCATATCGCTACCTCCAAAGACATCAGCTTCTGAACTGTTTGGATGTTCCGTAAATTCTATTGCTGCACAACTGCTACCAATGAAGCTCAGAATTCATCTCAAGTTTTCTGAGCAGTTATTCCAACCCATCTGCTTGCCAGCTTCCAGAATTCTGTTTCAGTTAACTCCTCTGCTGTTAATTTTGTCTTAGTGGTTTTATAGTTTTTAAGGGATTAATTTATTTTGTATCTTTAACCAGACATCTCTAGAAACCATTTTCTTAAAGGACCTTACTCAGAAAAGAACATTGTAAACAAAATAAATAGTGCTTTCAAGTAGATTAAAACTAATTACTTACAAATAGGTAAGTCTGCAGGCCCACTTTATAAAATTTGAGACATCGGTTCCAACCACTAAAGTTCCCTAAATAACTAGCTTGGGGCCCCCTTTTTAAGTGCATATTACAAAAAACAATACACAGGCAGGCAAAGGATGTTCTTAAAGGCACTCTTGCCAGGGATTCTGTATAAATATTGCTTAGACTTATAAGATTTCAAAAGGATGCAATATGGATCCTCTTTCTCTCAAGCCTCCCTCTTCCCCAGGCACTGTCCTGCTACAGTGCAGTTCTGTAATTCACATACACTTGAAGTCCTTTGCAAAAATAATTTGCCAGATGACAGCTTATTATGGAAGTATTTTTTCTGTCATAAGCAACAAAAATAACAATTCCCAACTTCTTTCAAGATGAGTCACGTTTTTTGAGACCATAGCCAAGTATTCTTAAATTTTAAAAATATCTTATTTTGCTTATAGAAAGCAATGTGGCTGTCCACAGATGGTTCAAAAGAGCAAGGAAACTTGGGGGGAGTTATGAAGGACAGAATTAGGGAGCAAATGATTTAAGCAACACCAACTTACTCGAATTTCCCTTTGATTTTTACGTCTGAAAATAAAGCTTCAGTTTATGAAAGCCTTTAATATGATTTAATAAAAGACCCTCAGACAAGCCTTTTCTTCTAAATGCGGTGTAACATGGTTATCATGAGGCCTTAATTTCAAGTTAATTATCATAATATGCTAGTAGGTTTCATAAAACCCTTTAGAATCCCTTGGGAATGAAAGCATTACATTCTGCTGCCCCCTGGCAGACATTTTGTTTACTGAATGTTGTGAGCTGCCCTAAGAAATATGAAAACAGGATAGAGGCAGCCCTGTTTTTCTCTACAGAAGATAAAATATTTTTTCAGTGTTTGTTGTTTGATGAACAAATATTTGCATTGAGATGAAATTTGTTTGAATTAGAGGGTTGCTGAAGCAGAACGAGCCTGTCTGAGTTCCTGGCCTCAATTTCTCTGTAAGTGGGAATAGTTAACATTAAATGAAATGTTAAAAGCAGATAAATGTTATAAATAAACAATCAGAGAGAAATGCTATAGTCACTGTTCTAGGTGCATTGTCAGGAACTCAAGCTATCAATTACAAAGCTAAATACAGTGAAGTTGACGTCTATGTACATTCTCAAAGGTCCAGAGTAATGAGCACCTTGCAACTACAAGCATCAATTGTGCACACCTGCTAGAGAGGAAGAGGAAAAACATTGAGCCGGTGGAGAGGAGTATAAAAATCATCCCTTCCATCACTTTGCCTATGTTAAATTTCTGTTAGAGCATTTACAAAATCACTTGTCTTCTGAGAACCCTCCCCATGAGAATGAAGAAGTCCTGTAGATACTTCACAAAATGAGGGCAAAATAAAATATAAAACTATTGATATTTTGTTTCCACTTGCTGTTTCTAAGAGTAAAAGAAGCAATGAACTACATTCATGGCGACACAATGGAGATTTTTTTTGATTGCCTAGGAGTTTTTTAACTGACATGTTTGTGGGGAATATTTGATGAAGAAGTCAAGTGGGAGATAACCTGATTTTGACTGCGTCTCACCCGTGTCAGAATGGTTCTGGAGCTGGGAAAGTGAGGTAGAGTGGAAGTGGATCAGAGAGGGATGCCAGATTTCAACAGCAGCCAGTGACTGTTGTTATCTTCTCTGGCCCGCCAGGATTTTAATTGATTTCCAAATAGTAGAGTAGTTTTGATGCAGGACAGGAGAGCCCCAAAACTGGGACTTAGCCCAGGAAAGAATTCCAGGGCAGGTCAGTGATGTGCGACAGCAACTTTTATTAAAGCGGCAGTGTAGAGCAGCAGCAGAGATACCGTTCTTTGTGAAACAGGGCTACCCCATAGGCAGTGTACCCATTCTTCACTCATATTTATAACCACTTTAATTACATGCAAATTAAGGGGTTAGTTATTCCAAAATTTCTACAGAAGGGGTGGTAACTTCTGGGTCTTTGCCTTGGAAAGGAGCAGTAACTTCCAGGTGTTGCCATGGCAATAGTAAACTGACATGGCATTGGTGTTATGAGATCTTTGGGGTGTTGCTTTCCTGGCCAGAAACCTCTGTGGCCAGTGGTGCCTTTGGCCGAGTTCTTGTCCTACAACCAGGAAGAATGAGATATGCAGAAAAGTGGAAGGTGAACAAGAAAGATAGGAGCTTTATTGAGTCTTACAGTAGCTCAGAGGAGACCTGCAGTGGGTAGCTCCTCTCTGTAGGCAGATCATCGTCCCATCAAATATTCAGCTCTCAGCAGAGAGAAGGTCCTGGAGAGGGTAGCTCCTCTCTGCAACTTGTCTTCTCGATGTCTGCAGCTTTCAGCAGAGAGGAGGTCCTGGAGAGTGTGACTCCTCTCTGCCAGCAGGTCATTCCAGGGCCTCTGCAGCTATCAGCAGAGAGGGTAGCCCCTCTCTGCAGCTGGTCCTCCCATCCTCTGCTCTGCTCTGACTGAACCCAGGGCTTTTATGGGCCTCAAAGTGGGGAAGTGTATGCTTATTGGTCCTTGGGCAGCCATGAGCGGGCCCAGGATAAAGCATCATGAGCTCCCCTTGCAGGGTGCAGGACTGCCAACCCACCCCCCAGGCTTCAGGCCTGCCCCGGCCTGGAGATGGGGTTTCACTGGAGACCTGCCCCCTTCCACCCAGAAGGCTGTCTGCCTCCTGTGGCCATCCATGGTGCCCAGGCTGCTGGCACCAAGGAGCACTTGCAGGCCAGTGCCCAGCCACCCTCAACCTCACGTCAGCTTCCCCTTCCAGAGGGGGCCACAAAGTCAGGAAGGGGCAGAGGCAGCAAGGGGCTGGCATGTCAGCACTGCCCAGAGCGGGTGCACACCTGGCTGGGCTGTGACAGTGCCCAGGTTTGGTCCCAACCCCCAAGATTGGAGCAGGTTCCAGGAGCTGGGAGAAACCAGACAGTGAGAACAGGTATCTTAGGGCCTGCATGGGCAAAGGGGCCTTCCCAGGTCCCCAAGAGTGCAGGGATGCCTGGGTCTGCAGCCCTGGTTTGGGTGGCTGCAACTGCACCCTGGGGGCAGGGCTTCTGCCCACTCTGTTGTATGGGAGACCCAGATCCACAGCCACAATTTGGGCAGCTGCCCCCTGCCTACTTCCAATTTCCAAGAGCACAGGGGTGCCCAGGTCTTGGCTATTTGGGCTCTTTTTTGGTTCCATATGAATTTTAAAATAGTTTTTTTCTAATTCTGTGATGAATGTCAATATAATGGGAATAGCACTGAATCTATAAATTACTTTGGGCCCAGTGGCCATTTTTACAACATTGATTCTTCCTATCCATGAGCATGAAATGTTTCTCCATTTGTTTGTGTTCTCTCTGATTTATTTTAGCAGTGGTTTGTAGTTCTGGAAGGGGTCCTTAACTTCCCTTGCTAGCTTGTTAGTATTACTAAGTATTTTATTATTTCTGTGGCAATTGTGGATGGGAATTCATTCATGATTTGGCTCTCTGCTTGCCTGTTGTTGGTGTATGCAAAATGATAGTGATTTTGCACATTGCTTTTGTATACTGAGACTTTACTAAAGTTGTTTATCAGCTTAAGAAACTTTTGGGCTGAGACTATGGGGTTTTCTAGATAGAGGATATTGTCATCTGCAAACAAGGATAGTTTGACTTCCTCTCTTCCTATTTGAATACACTTTATTTCTTTCTCTTGCCTGATTGCCCTGAACTTGCAATACTATGTTGAATAGGAATGGTGAGAGATGGCATCCTTGTCTTGTGCCAGTTTTTAGGGGGAATGCTTCCAGCTTTTGCCCACTCGGATGATATTAACTGTTTTTTTCATAGATAGCTCTTATTATTTGGAGATATGTTCCTTCAATACCTAGTTTATTGAAAGTTTTTAACATGAAGAGATATTGAATTTTATCAAAAGCCTTTTCTGCATGTATTGTGATATTCATGTGTTTTTTGTCTTTAGTTCTGTTTATGTGATGAATTGCATTTATTGATTTGCATATGTTGAACCAACCTTGCATCCCAAGGATGAAGCCAACTTTATTGTGATAGATAAGTTTTTTGATGAAGCTGGATTTGGTTTGCCAGTATTTTATTGAGGACTTTCGCACTAATGTTCATCAAGAATATTGGCCTGAAGTTTAATTTTTGTTTTACTTCTGCCAGGTTTTGGTACCAGGATGATGCGGGCCTCATAAAATAAGTTGGAGAGGAGTCCCTTTTTTTCAATTTTTTGTAGTAGTTTCAGTAGAACTGGTATCTTCTTTGTACCTCTGGTAGGATGTAACTGTAAATCTGTCTGGTCCTGGACTTTTATTTATTTATTTATTTTTTAGTTGGTAGGCTATTTACTACCACCTGAATTTCAGAACTCATACTGGTCTATTCAAGGATTCAATTTCTTCCTAGTTCAGCATTTGGAGGACGTATGTGTCCAGGAATTTGTTCAGTTCTTCTAGATTTTCTAGTTCATATGCACAGAGGTGTATACAGTATTGTCACATGGTTGTTTGGAATTCTGTGGGGTCAATGGTTGTATCCCCCTTATCATTTCTGATTTCCTACCTCAATTTTATTTTACATTTTAATTCATTCTGCTCCTTATTGTATACAAAAAAATAGCTTAGGTCAGGGTTAAGAACATTCCCACTTTCGTCAGTGTAAACCAGTGTTTTTCAAGTATGTTTTACAGGCTCCTTGCATTAGAATCACCAAAATGATAATCAGGTCCTCTCCCTAACTTAGTGAATCAGAATCTCTGGGGATCAATCTAGGAATATGCATATTAACATCCTTAGGCAATATTGATAAAGTGTGAATTTTGGTAAAGCAATCTTTGTTATGCTGCATATTTTCTGTCTCTTAGAACTTTATGGTAAAGAACATGGATGTTAGTTACCATATTGCAGAGAGTGGCAAATTTCCTAGATTCTTCACGTGCTTCCTTGGACAAATACAAGATATGAATCCCATGTGAGTATACTCAATTTAGATTTGGTTCCATTAAGAAAAGTAATTGGAAATGTAGAATTATCCCTTAATGTAATGAAAGCCTTCTGACAGATTCAGCCTGAACTTTTATTCCAGGGTCAGGATTTCTCTGCCCTTAGCAATTTTTAGGAAGTTCTATGGAAATCTCTCAGAGTAACGAAAATAGGCTAGAGAAATTAGCACCAAAACCCTGAAATACTTCTATTTGTGCGGTTAACCCTGAGTTAAAGGATTTCTGCTTTCTTTCCCTATACAAGCATAGACACACGTACTCAAATATGTTTCTAATGTATACATCAATGCTGGTTTGTTTACCCCAGATTATGTGTTGCATATTGTTATTTAGGGTTTTCTAAATGTGTTTTTTGAGTTATTTGGTATTCTGTGTTATATTTTCTCTCCATTTCATAATGTGTGTCATTATGTTAAGTGAAATAATCCAGGCACGGAAAGACAAATATTGCATACTATCACTCATATGTAGGAGCTAAAAAAGTTTGATCTCATGGAGATAGAGAGTAGGAAAGTAGTTACCAGAGACTGAAATGAGGGAGGAGTGGGATGAAGAGAGGTTGGTTAATGGTGCTAATGCACAGTTATACAGAAGGAATGAATTCCAATGCCTGATAGCACCATAGGGTAAATGTAGTTAAGGAGAATTTATTGTATATTTCAGAATAACTGGAAGGTAATATTTGAAATGGTCTCAACATAAAGAAATGATAAATATTGAGGTAAGGGATATTCTAAATATCCTGATTTGATAATTACAGATCATAAGAATGTGCCAAAATATCACATGTATCACATATGTATGCATTATTATGTATTAATGAGAGAAAAGATTTTGCATAAGGATGTTTTATTTTCAATATTATACATAAGATATGGTGATAGCTTAAAATATGTCCACAAATATTTTAGCTCCTCCCTCCATAAGGTGAAACCAAATTCACCTCCCGTTGATAGAGGTCTGTGCTTAGTTGCTTTTTTCTTGTAAGCAAAATATGATGGAAATGATGTTGCGTGACTAGACTGTAAAATGCATCACTGTTTAATCCTTGCAATCTCCTCTTGATTTATTTGTTCTGGGGGAACACATTCAAGAAGCCCTGTGTGGAGGCTCAATTAGCAATGAACTGAGCTGAATTCTGCCAATAGCCGTGTGAGTGTACCATCTTGAAAGGGAAACCTCCAGATCAACAGGTCCTCCAGCGTACTAGTTGCTACTTGAAAAGGCAGTGGTGAGTAGGAATGTTGTATGGAGTGTTTTCCAGGCTCCTACAGGCAAATGACAGAGCAGATTATTGTAATTTTGGAGGAAAGCTTTGCCATCCTCTATGAATTACAACCTTCCAGTTGAGAAACATTTTTGGTTTGCTACAGGGCTTTCGTGGAGACTGAACATTTGACCACAGGCTACCAAGTTACCATGCAATCTGTGCTGCCCATCACAAACTGGTATTATTTGACCCATTAAGCCATAAATTTTAGCATGCACAGCAGAAATCCATTATCAAATGAAAGGGCGAATGTACTAGATTAGGCTCAGGTAGGTCCCAAAGGCACAATTGAGTTGCATGAGGAAGATTCAGATGCACACATGGTCTCTTCTCCTGTTACATTGTCTTACTTCTTTCAAACTTCTTAACCTAATCTCATAGGAAGTTCCCTATGACAAATTGATTATAGAAGAAAGAAACCAGGCCTAGTTTAACAAATGGTTCTGCAAAATATACAGGCACATCCTAAAGGTGAGTGGCTGTAGCACTGTAGCTCCACTCCAGGATGGCCCTGAAAAGCAGTGATAAAGGGAAGCCATCCAGTGGACAGAAATTCAAGCTGTTTATTTTTCCTAAAGGAAGAGCTGGCCAGAGGTATGGTTCTATACCTATTTCTGGACTGTAGCTAAAGGGTTGGCTGGATAGTCTGGAACTTGGAAAGAACATAATTGGAAAATTGGTTACAAAGAAGTCTAGGAGAGATATATGTGACTAGTCCTCCATGAATGGGCCCTTGGTGTAAAGATGTTTATGTCCCTTGTGAATGCTCACCCAAGGGTGATCTCAGCAGGAGGAGATTTTAATAGGTGGAAAAGATGACTTATTATGTATATATCAGTGAACCTCCATTCTCAGCCATTCCTGTTGTTGCCTGTCGGGTTTCGGAGAAAAGAGTCCATTATGACAGGAAGGGAGGGTAAACATGGGCTCAGCAAACAACCTTTAAATCACTAAGGCCAGTCTGGCAATAGCCATGGCTTAGTACCCAAACTGCTCCCAAGTTGCTTTCCTTGTTGGCAGTATTTCTGCGAAAACTGCCATCTATGGATTTACAGAATGTCTTATCCATCACTATGACATTAACACAGCATTGCTGATAACCAAGGAAATCACTTTGCAGCAAATGAATTGGAGCAATAAGCCCATGCTCATGGAATTCACTGATGTATCATGTGACACCGTTGTCCTGAAAGAGCTGACTTGTTAGGATGCTGGAATGGCCTTTTAAGAATTTGATTATGGCACCAGCTCAGGTACAATACCTTGAGGTTGGCAGTGTCTTCCAGGATATGGCGTATGTGCTAAATCAGAATCTAGTATTTGGTGCTCTTTCTCCAATAACCAGGAATAGGTCCAGAAATCATGGAATAGAAATTAAAGTGGCTGTTTTCAATATTAACCTTGTAAGTCCACTAGCAAAATGTTTTCTCCCTATTCCCATAACTTTAGGCTCTACTTGTTAGCATTTAATTACAACAGGAGGAAGGCTTCTACTAGAGGATATAATTCAATTGAATTGGAAGCTGAGACGGTCACCTGGTTAAGTTGTGTGTCTCATGCCGTTGAATCATGAAACAAACAAGGACAAGACTGCACTGGGTGTGTTATATTTTCCTATCAATAGGAAATTGGTTGCTACTATACAGTTAGGATAAGGAGGGGTATGTCTGGAATACAGAAATGATGCCTGTGTGTTTTTCTTTTCTTTTTTTTTTTTTGTTTTGTTTTGGTTTACCATGTATTACATGTAAAAATTGCTGTGTGGAACTTATATTCATTTATTTTGCAATTATTGAATAAATAATGAATGGACTTTGGAGTCAGAAGTTAGTCAGCACAGAGGAATGAGTCACAATTTGTTCTTCTAAAATTTCAATTCCTAATTCTCCCTTATAACTAGCAATATATTTCCAGAGTAATAAGGTGAAATGGTCCACGAGCAGTTTCTCTTTACCATGGTTGTTTTAATTCCATACACATTCTTCTACATTTTTGATCCTTTTTTTCTGCCCTCAGTGCTCCTTTTCTTTATCTCTACCTTAGCAGTGTGGTTGCTGAACAAATTGCTTCAGGCTTTTAAAGGGAATAGACAAGACTGCTTTTTGTCATTATTAACTTTTGGGATTTATGAGGAGGCTGCTCACAAAGTGTGGGCAGAAATCATCCACTACCCATATGTTGCTGGCACTGGCAATATGTAAAATCTATGGAATAATTCTGCACAGCCAAACTTGCATAATTATTAGGAACACTTTATTTGAAGGTCAGAAGTTTTGTCTTATGTCCCTGGACAGTTTTCTTACCAGTTATTTAACCTCCAAAGTAGTTACCGCCATCCACCTTTCATTATCTTAAAAATATTTTAAAATATTATGGAATTAGGAAGAATTAAATGCATATGATGAGGATGAGTTGGAAAATGTGAATTCAATTCAGTTTTTAGAAAATTTATATTGGCTTGGATTGGGTAGTAACTGGGTTATAAGAAAATAAGGTTATTCATTTTTTTGCATGTGGATAAGAAAGAGATTTTATTGACTTCATTCTTAAGTTATGAGTGGTATTCTGCTATTTATACCTAATCATAGCTCCTAAAGGAAATCTGGCCTAAGTTCTATAGGTACAAAAACTTCAATGTCCATTTTAAAGCTGAGAGACTACTGAACTTCAGAGAGCTAAATGGCATCCCGATAAGTTGCATATAAGTGATAGGATGGCCCTAGAATCCAGGTTTCTTCCATTCACATCCATGTATTTGATTCCAAGTCACATTAATACCCACGGAAGTGGGAGGGGGTGGAATTATTTTCTTTAATACCTTAGTTTGATTGTTTCTCAGGGTCTCACAGCTTGAGTGATTACTGGCACATCTGCCATTTCAGAAGGTGAACAGAGTGACTGTGGGCATAAGAATAGTGAGAGATGGTGGGGAGTCTTGCTGAGAAATGGATGGAGTCTGAAGTGGTGAGGGGCTGGGCTTGTCCATTCCAATGCATAGTTAGTTCCAGAAACACATTCCTTTTATTTTGAAAAAAAAAAAAAAACTGGATCCCTTCCTTACACCTTATATAAAAATTAATTCAAGATGGAATAAAGACTTAAATGTTAGACCTAAAACCATCAAAACCCTATAAGACAACCTAGGCAATACCATTCAGGACATAGGCATGGGCCAGGACTTCATGTCTAAAACACCAAAAGCAATGGCAACAAAAGCCAGAACTGACAAATGGGATCTAATTAAACTAAAGAGCTTCTGCACAGCAAAAGAAACTACCATCAGAGTGAACAGGCAACCTACAGAATGGGAAAAAAATTTTTGCAATCTACTCATCTGACAAAGGGCTAATATCCAGAACCTACAAAGAACTCAAACAAATTTATAAGAGAAAAACAACCCCATCAACAAGTGGGCAAAGGATATGAACAGACATTTCTCAAAAGAAGACATTTATGCAGCCAACAGAC
>NW_016805896.1:5563083-5575795 GCF_001698545.2 Rhinopithecus bieti
CATTCTAACTGGTGTGAGATGGTATCTCATTGTGGTTTTGATTTGCATTTCTCTGATGGCCAGTGATGATGAGCATTTTTTCATGTGTCTGTTGGCTGTATGAATGTCTTCTTTTGAGAAATATCTGTTCATATCCTTTGCCCACTTTTTGATGGGGTTGTTTTTCTCATCTGTAAAATGGCAATAACAATTGCAACTGCCTCTTAAGGTTGGCGTGACGATAACATTATGTTCGCTTTTGTGGCTAATAGAATATTTTACTGGCAAGTGTTAGAATATATTTATTCTCTTTGTGACCACAAAACCAAGATCAGATACTATACATATGTATATCACAGAGGGTGGGAATGGAATAGCAGGACAGAGGGGATTGAGAGAGATGGTGAGGAAATGACTAATATAATGTGCCTAGTGGAATAGGTTGAATCAAGTGAAGCCCTGAACAGGGGGAAGACAGGAGAAATTGGAGAAGTGCAGAGACCACATCAAATGGTCTACACTAGGTGTAGACTGAAGGTATTGCAGGTATGAGCTGGAAGGACAGGAGATTATGCTCAGCAGGTTAGTGTTGGTGAATACACTTTCTGAGGTGCGACAGTTGTCGGTAATGACAAAGCTCAAATTGTGTTCATGCTGAAGAGAAGGAAATGAGATAATTGGAATTAGTTGTGAAGGTCAAAGAACCATGAAGCCAGGGTAAAAAATGGGTGATTTACACATTCATAGACGTTCCCAGAATGATGGTAAAAGTTGGCTTGGAAAATGAACAGCAGGTGGGAAAAAGATGTGGGGGTCAGGAAAGGCAGGTCTCCAAGGAGGATGAGTTATTTCAGGGATTTCATACAGCATTTAGGAGCCAGATGGTGAGTCACACCTCCTGGCCTGAGGCATCTGGGCTTTCTGAGAAAGAGTCCAAACTTGAAAGAACTTGGAGGAAGGGCAGTATTTGGAGAGGAAAACTAAGTTGAAGATAGGACTAGAATCTGGGGAGCATGGAGCGTTAAGATTCTTACTGCAGTGCACATTAGAATCACCTCCTGGGGCTTTAAAAAGTCACCCATGTCTGAGTGCTTCCTAAAACCAACGGTGTCTAATGTCTCAACTGAGGCCCTGTCAACCACATATTGTAAAAGTTCAGAATAATGGGAAGGCTAGGTGAAACGTTGCTGAGGTCAAAAGTGAGTCAGCTGGAAAGAAAAATCAAACATTAGGGAATGAGTCTAGAAAGATGGCGATGACAAAGGAACTGGCATTTGAGGCTGTGATGGGGACAAGAGGCATGAGATTAACTGCTCTCTGGATGTGGGATGGGGCTTTGAGCTGCTTACTCATTTTAGTGGTTTCTACATAGCCTCCTGGAAGAGTTTCATTACTCCCACAGTGGATATTGTGTGGACAGCAAGAGAAGAAGACAGCAAATGCTGTGAGGAAATGCTTGGGATGAAAGGGTAGAAATATATACTGACTTTTATTTCCTTCCTGCTTCTTTCTTTCTCTCTCCGAAATTCTGCCTCTAAAGCCCTTGAAGTCAATGGAACTTCTTTCTCTCTTTCTCTCTCCCAAATTCTCACTCGAAAACCCTGAAGTCAATGGAACTTTGTTGCCTCGTGAAATAGAAGTAATTTATTCAGTCATGGTCATCACTGATGGTGGACGCCGCACCTGCTTACGCTATTTCCTTTTGCTCTGCACTCAGCCACAAAGCCCAGCGCCTTCACCAGTTTTCTCAGAATCTCTTCTCACAAAGCACTAAACAAGGCTCAGAAGCACCTGCATTTAGGTTTAAGGGTGATCTGGATGGTGAATGGAGTTTCCAGAGGAACATGATGCAAGATATCTCTACATACAGAGCCAGGGACATGCCCCAAACTTGAAGATAAACCAGGCGGTTCTCTGGTTACCTAATAACCTCAATTCTGAGTCCTAGATATCCCATACTCTTTCTCTTGGCAGTGGCCATCAACTTTTTTGTAAATATATATAGTTGTATAGGTTGCTGTATCACTCACTTCCCTTAAGAATCCACCTTGGCTATACAATTCTTATGCCCTGCATAACCCTAAAAGTATGTCTAAACCTTTTCTCTTCACACATAGAATGCATATACTGTGTGAACATGTAGACAGATACAAGCCAAGCACACACACACACACACACACTATATATATATGTGTGTGTGTGTATATATATATATATATATTTTTTTTTTTTTTTTTTAATTTCAACACTCCCCACCCCCAAGAGCAATTCTATTCTGGTAAGTCCTAATAGGTATGAGGTTAAAGTACTCACATGACTCCATCTTTTTGGATTATAACCAGGGTCCCACACTGGCAGTCAGTTGGAGAACATGGTGTCTGATCAGGCCCCATGGATTGGATCTTGTTTACTGGGGATTCATCCTCAGGGGCCTGAGGTACACTCTCAGTAAAACCAGTTCCCTAAATCAAAAATGGGGATTCAAATTTCATCCTAAAGTGGTGTTGCCTCCCTATACTGATGGAAAAAAAATGGGGATCCTTGGATCTTTTAATGTTTGTGTTTCCCAAGTAAAATGTGCCCATAGTAGTTTGTTTCAACTAAAACTAAAGTTTCTGAACTATATTGAACAGCTCTGTGTTACAGATTTTTGCGCAGTCTTTGGTTAGAACACATGCATGGAGGGCTCCACTCTCATGACCTCGTTATTTCTCAAAGGCCTCATCTCCATCATGTTGAGGGTCATGATATCAACATGTGAATTTTGAGGGCACACAAATATTCAGTCCATTTAATGGGGGAAAAGCATTCTTGGCACAAGGACCAACAGATACAAAGGCCCTGAATTGGGAGAATTTCTCACACGTGTAAGGAATAGTAAAGATGCCAATGTGTCTATAGTGACATGAAAAATGGGGCCATAGTAGGAGATGAAGTCAGAGATGTGGGTAGATGGGGTTGGGGGTGGGCATAATGGATATGAAGGGAATCAGATTGTAATGGACCTTGTAGACCATTGTCAGGTGCTCTGAGGAAGAGTGGATTGCACCAAGCAGAGGAGTAACACCATTGGATTGAGAGTTACTAGGCTGCCTTGTTGGCAATAGCCTGTAGGGGAGTCAGGGCAGAGCACAGCAGTCAGTTAGGAGGCTATCGCAATAATCCAGGGGAGAGATTTTGGTGTATTAGACTGGTGGTGGCAGTCAGGGTGGCTAAGCATTGATCAGGTTAAAGAGATACTTTGAGTATAGAGTTGAGAGATGTGTCAGATACGAGGTGTGAGACATGGAAAGGAATCTAAGGGTTTGTTTACAAATGAAGGAGTAGAATTGTCTGGAACTGAAAGAACAAAACTGAAGGACGAATAAGTTTGCTGGGGAAGATGAGGAGCTCGGTTTTAAACACATATTGAGTTTGAAATGTATTAAACATCCAAGTGAATATTTTGACAAGGCAATTGGATATATGAATATGGGGTTTAAGGAAGGGATTTTGACTGAAGTTAAAAATTTAGAAGTTTTCAGCATATGTTTTATTCAAAACCATGAGACTGGAATAAATATAGATATAAAAGGCATGGTTGACAATTCAGTAGGTAAATCTGTCCCCTTAAGAGTAAACTACATCCCCATCCAGAGGCAAGAGGCCTTGCTCTAGAGCCCTCAAAACCCATCAGAATAAACTAATCTAGCTTCAGAACTTTTCCCGCAGTCTCGTAATTCTGTAGGAATGGTGGGTTACCAACAGATCTGTCATCATGGAGCTGCATCAAGCCAAGATCCATCTGTTCTCAGACACTTCTAGCTCCTCCTCCAGTATGAGACCAGGAATATACCTGCATTCCACACAGAGTCCCCAGGGTCTCTACTTACAGTTTTTGTAATGCTAACTGTTTCAATAAACATATCTAAGCACAAGTACAAATCACTAAATTCATACTGAGAAAAAGAACATTTTTTCCACCAAAGCATCAAAGTCTGTGGAGACGTAATTTATATGACTATCCAGAATAGTTATGGTCTCTGACTGAAACAACTGCATTTAAATTACACTGCAGTTAAGATATTTTCAGGAAAAGGTGTTGCAATTGATTTATTTGTGCAAAACAAAAGGCCCATGGTGGTGGTTTTATAATATAATAAGACAGCTTTTCTCATGGATATATTTAAGATATTCTTAGAGGACTGAAGTTTGTAAGTTGTCAAGACTAGACTGTTCCTACTTTTAAGAGTCCTATTATATCAATTTATACATCTGTGAAAACATATATACAAACACACACAAACATTTCTAAGAAGTAGATTGAGGTGCATCTTTAGAATTAAGGTTTTTAAGCTGCACCTATGGCTAGTGATAAGGAAATAATATTCATAATTTATGTAATATATTCCATCTTTTATACCATATCTGTATAAAATCTTTCACTTGGATAAATCTAGTAGGAAAGCCTTCAAATTTTTTAAAAATTGCATATTTATAAAACACTTCAATTTGAAAATAAAATGATTAGGAGTAGATAATAGCTGCACAAACTTGATAGGTGGTAAAAATTCTCAGGATAGTTATAAAGCAAATTATACAGACAGAACATGTAGGAAATCTGAAGTAAGAGCACCACAGAAAGAAGTCCATTGGTCACTTCAGAAAGCATATTAAATATGAGTCAGCTCAGCGATTCTGTATTAAAGAAGTAATTATGGCATTGGCGTGCTAAATGAGAATTCAGAGTGTAGGAAGTACTTGGCAACTTTCCCATTAGGTACTCAAAACTGTCAAAACCTCTACATGCTCAATTCTGAATTTGTAATTTAATGAGGCAATGTACACAAAGAATATTCAAAGGATGCCAATCTAAGACAATGTAGACAATGAAGAAGTTAACAAATTGATATTATATATTTGAGGGAAACATGACATAAGAGGTATGATATAGTCATCAATTTGCTGGAAAAGAAAGTCACCTATTAAAGAGAAACTGTATCATAGTGGGAAGGAGCAAGGGATTTAAAGCCAACAAGCACGCAGTAAAATCCTTGCTCAACTAATAACTTGTCTGTGGGAAAGTAACTAAACATCGCCTACTTTCCTCATCTATAAATGAGGATAACCCTTTGTGAGTTACTATAAGAATTTGATTAAGTGAGATAATGTAAGTAAAACACCTAGCAAAACGTCTGGTAGAGAACAATAATAGAAATCACAATAACAAACTGATAAGGTTTGTTAGTGGTATTGACATTCATTCTGACTGTACTGGATAGTAGTTGAGAACATGATGTCTGAAGCTGTATTGCTGGAGTTCATAATCTAGCTATATGACATCCTAGTTGTAGGACCATGGACTACATGTTTAAATTACCTCACTTTTGTCATCTGTTAAACCAGGATTATCCTTATAAATATTGTGAGGATTACATAAGTTAATATGTAAAATGTTTAGAATAGTGCCGGGGACTATTCTTTTGTTCTTCTTCCTCTTGTTCTTCCCTTCTGTCTCCTTTCTTCTTCTTATAATTTTATGATTCAATGGCAATATTTTCGTATTTCTGATAAGCTGCAAAGATAGGTATTGAATCACTGCAAAACATGCAACATTAGCAATCTCATTTGTCTGCCCAGTCCTGTTGTCTTTCTTGCATTCAATGTGGTAATCCCAAGAGCACATCCTAATAAAGCTTCTGCATGCTAATTTCTATCTAGATTCTACTTTCTCAGGAACAAAGCTCATGACAATCACTACTCTCTTCCCACATATAGTGACATCTTCATGACTATCATAACCATGAGTTTGTAATTTAATGAGGCAATGTACACCAAGAATATTCAAAGGATGCCAATCTAAGACAATGTAGACAATGAAGAAGTTAACAAATTGATATTATATATTTGAGGGAAACATGACATAAGAGGTATGATATAGTCATCAATTTGCTGGAAAAGAAAGTCGCCTATTAAAGTGAAACTGTATTATAGTGGGAAGGAGCATATAGTGGGAAGGATGTAGTATATGCTTTGCTAAATGTTTTATGTGTATTATCTAATATAACATTTGACTGAAAAGTACCATTATGATGTCCATTTTATGTATGTGGCAATTGTGGCACAGAGAGGTTAAGGAATTTTCCTTGTTCACCCAGTTATAAAATGGTGGGGCTGGAATTTAAAACCATGTGGTTCAGCTTCAAAGACTGCACCCTTTATCATAATATTCTACTGTCATTTAGTAAGTGTTCAATAAATATTTATAGAATATTTTAAGGTGCTTTTTTGGCATTTCTCATTTAATTTGTTGTCAGGAAATCTTGCTCATCCTGATAGTTGTTGTTGATAATATATACAAACAACCAAGTGAATGGGTACTAAAATGAGGAAGAGAAGCAGACCAAGACATTTCTCTGAGAGAAAACTTTTGTTCAGAAGATAAATGTATTAAAAAATGTTGAATACATCATTTCGTAAAATACATCCAATGTCACAAGCATTTGAGGAGATGTCATTAAAACAACACTAAGCATCATATTGACATAATTCACAAAGAACTGCAAATGTCAATGTTAGCAAAACTGTGGGACGCTAAACAGCTATCATATATTGCTGATTAAAGTTTTCCTAAGTACTTCGGAAAAAAATTAGATATTTTCTAGTAAATTTGAAAATGTACATATCTTACAACTTTGCAGTTGAACTAAAATACCTACAGAAATTCTTGTGTATGTGCATTAATAGGGAAATATACGGACACTCTAACATTAGGCATTTTTTCTGAAGGTAAACATTTTGAAAAGTTCAAATACCATTAAGGGAATGGTTTGCTATATTGCGGTGCCGTATTTATATGATGGAATGTTCATATAGCACTTAAATGAATTCAATATAGTTTATTTTCAACATGGATAGATGTTGAAAATGCAATGTTGAAAGAAAAAATGAAGTTTCAAAGTGTTAAATACAATATAATGCCATTTACATAAGTTAAAAAATAATATGTGTGTATTGTTAATGGATACAGGTGTGTGGTAGAAAATAAACATTTAAACTATATAGCAAATCTATGATAGTGTTTATTTAACTGAAGAGAAGGAGAGATGGTAGGTAGAAGTGGTGAAAGAAATGGAGGGGTTTAATTTTACTCCAGTTTTATTTTCCAAAACAAACTGACAATAACAAAAAAGACCTGAAGCAAATATAAAATAAGCCAACATATTCTGTTTTGGGACAGTGGATTTTATCTTTGTACTTGACTATATTTTATTATGCCTTCCAAAATGCAATACAATAACATTAAAAGAGAGAACGTGTGTAATTTCACAAATGAATTACTTTGTAAAGGGAAATCTTAATCTAAATGTAGCTATTTAAATAGACTCTAGATGCATCGATTATTTCTAAATTGGCTTTACAGTATAAATGTATTTTACATGAAGAAATTAGGAAATTTTGTCTTTAAAGTTTTGTTGTTGTTTTTTAAATTTTTTTTGTGGAGGGTGATTTAGGGGTGCCCTTTCCTGGTGCAAGGAGAATACAAGGAATCAGTGGTTCCTAAACGTAGCTGATCTTCACTGTCACCTGGGAAGTCCTTTAATATGCAAAAGTCTGAACCACACCCCAGGTTTATGAATCATTCTCTAGGGGTGGAGACCACAAATTTGCTCCCTTTATTTCTGTAGTCTTTGATAGCTCCCAAGGGAATGTGATAATTCGCTTAGCTTGGAAACCTATCTCCAGATGTCTTCTCAAGTTCCTTTCCTAGCGATTGTGGTTTTAGAGATTAATTCGTTCAGGAGAGTACTAAAGTCTAGTTCTTTCTCAGGACAGGTCAGGAAGGGGTGGTATAAAAGTTTCCAGTTTGTAAAGCGGGCCTTTTAGAAAAGACGTTTAGAAAATCAGACTAGGCGTATTCCTGCCTACCTTACAAGTCATTTGGGGCTTAAGATGACCCATGGTGCTTTATTAGATATTTCCACATATGAAGTCCTGAATGCTTTGCTCACCTTGTTGGCTGCTTAGTCATTTTGTCCTTTCTTACTCTTCAAGAATGTTATAGGCAGTTGAATATCTGTAAGAGCATTATGGTTTTGACTGCCAGGAAAATAAACATTATTGCCGTTCTATTTGTGTGAAGTTCCTTGTCAGTGCAAAGGTAACTAGTAAGCACAGATCTTTGATTCTGATCAAAGATTTTGACTCTTTGTACCTCATTTGCCGGTGAATATAACCTCCAGTTTGCCAAAATAAAAAAAATGAGGCCGGGCGCGGTGGCTCACGCCTCTAATCCCAGCACTTTGGGAGGCCGAGGCGGGCGGATCACAAGGTCAGGAGATCGAGACCACGGTGAAACCCCGTCTCTACTAAAATACAAAAAACTAGCCGGGCGAGGTGGCGGGCGCCTGTAGTCCCAGCTACTCGGGAGGCTGAGACGGGAGAATGGCGTAAACCCGGGAGGCGGAGCTTGCAGTGAGCCGAGATCCGGCCACTGCACTCCAGCCTGGGCGACAGAGCCAGACTCCATCTCAAAATAATAATAATAATAATAAATAAATGAAAAAAATGAAACAGTGGTTGGTGCCTCTGAAGCATTTTCTAATTTTAAGGGAGACCTTACGTTCTGTGGGTTAGCAGAGGAGTTATGTGTCTTACAGTGTCTGAGACTATAAATATTCGGATCGTAAAGGGAGTGCCTCCTGACAGAGGTTTCTCATCTGTATCTGATAGGATTGTTCTGAGGGCTGGAAGAAAGAAAGACGACAGATGAGAAAATGTCAGGGAAGAAGTTTCCTGTGGAAGCATTTTGTATTTACTAATTTTTAAAGACTGTGTCCTAGGAAGTAGCCTAAACATACATTTGTAAATAATTTTTCAACATGAAAAAATAGAAGTAGCAGGTTGCTATTAAGAGTGATAATCTTGACATTTTCCTTTAGTTGTTTCCTCCAGTCTGAACACAGAGTTTCTTTATGTTCGCTTTGACCTTGCGCCTTTAGCCCATGCGGACCCCATACCCTCTGCTTTGTCAACATCCAATACAAGGGGACTCTAGGAGCCCAAGTGATGTTCATAACCAAAGTTTTGGACCCTGTTCCTTCATCTCATTCTTTTCTTTTATTTTGAGACAGAGTCTTGCTCTGTCACCAGGCTGGAGTACAATGGCGCGATCTCGGCTCACTGCAACCTCTGCCTGCTGGGTTCAAGAGATTCTCCTGCCTCAGCTTCCCGAGTAGCTGGGACTACGGGTGCATGCCACCAAGCCCAGCTCATTTTTGTGTTTTCAGTAGAGACGGGGTTTCACCATGTTGGCCAGAATGGTCTCGATCTCTTGACCTTGTGATCCGCCTGCCTTGGCCTCCCAAAGTGCTGTGATTACAGGCGTGAGCCACCGTGCCTGGCCCTTCATCTTATTCTTTTCCCCTGTTCTACTTCATTTGTGTTCACTCAACTCTTGACATCTGACTTTCCTGTTTATAGCCTAACACTTGCCTCTGAGATTGAATTCTACTTCACCTTTTCCAACTTGACCCTCAAATCTGCTGTTAGCCTCAATTTTGCCCCTTCCTCCTATGTGTTCTATTTCTGACTCCCACATACCAGCCTAGCATTGTCCACCTATGCTGTTGTGACTGACCCAACAAAGGAGGAAAACACCACTCCTTCTCAAGTGATAAGGGCCAGTGCTCTCTTGCCCAATTTTGGCATGAAGAAGTAGGAATTTTCATCAGTCCTCCACTCATATCTGAGTCTGTCTGGCTCATCTTCATTTGTAAATACTCATCACATGTGTGCTGGGCCTTACTTATACTCTTCTGATCCTGCATTCTTCAAACATTTGGGGAAGGCCTCATTTGAAATTGCCTTCTGAACACTTCTTATACCATAAGAACTCAATTGTTGTTTGTTGAATGAGCGAAGTTCAGATATACACAAAACATCATTCTTGTTGCTTCATAAGAATATTCCTTGTTAGATTAAAAATATTTCTCAACTTTGTTACCTACCTTATTCATAACATGTGTCAGCAGATGACTATGGAACATTTAAAAAACTAGATCCCTTCATCCCCCACCCCAAGATTGAGGATTTACCACCATTGGAGACATAAATGCATGTGCCAAAGACTGGAAAAATTTTTCCAGTTCATGTGTTTGATGCCACTTTAAAATATCAGTACTGATATTTTATAGCTATCCTTGTACACTGAACTGCCTAGAAATAGTCATCTTGACATACCTAGTCAAATGGGACTATAGCACCATTTGATTTCACTTTATGGAAGTTATCTAAACCAGAGGACAATTTATCCCCAAAGAAATATCTAATTCTTGTAAAACTATAATGAGTAACGTATCCAATGAAAAAAAAGTGGAAAATATTTTATTTTACTTCTCATTTCCTCCTATATGGGTTTTAGTTGGATCCTCAAATGCTTTATTCACTATTCCACATACATTGCCTGAGCACTTTCTCTATTTCTGTCATTGTTCTTGGAACTGGTCATATAGCAATAAATAAAATAAAATAGTTTGATCTACAGGAAATGAAAAGTTGCTTTGGGATGGGTAGACTCATAAACAAATTGTCTTTTTTTTTTTTTATTATTATTACCTTAGGTTCAGAGGGTACATGTGCAGGCTTATTACATTGGTAAATTGTGTGTTGCTGGAGTTCAGTGTACAAATGATTTTGTCGCCCAGGTAATGAACACAGTACCCAATAGGTAGTTTTTTGGTCCTTATTCTCCTCCCACCCTCCACTCTTAGATAAGTTCTCGTATCTATTGTTGCCTTCTTTGTTCCCTGTGTACTCAATGCTTAGCACCCATTTAAAAGTAAGAACATGCAGCATTTGGTTTTCTGTTCCAGTGTTAATTTACTTGGGATAATGGCCCCCGGCTGCATTTGTGTTGCTGCAAAGGACATGATTTCATTCTTTTTTTATCACTGTGTAGTGTTCCACAGTATATATGTATCACATTTTCTTTACCTGTTCTACCACTGATGAGCATCTAGGTTGATTCCATGTCTTTGGTACTGTGAAAAGTGCTGTAATGAACGTACATGTGCATGTGTCTTTATGGTATAATTATTTATATTCCTTTGGGTATATACCAAGTATTGGGATTCCTGGGTTGAATGGTAGTTCTGTTTTAAGATCTTTGAGAAACCTCCAACCTACTTTTCACATTAGCTGAATTAATTTACATTCCCACCAACAGTGTATTAGCATTCCTTTTTCTCTGCAACCTTGCCAATATCTGTGTTATTTTACTGTTGATATCTCATTGTGGTTTTGATTTGCATTTCTCTGATGATGAACATTTTTTCATATATTTGTTGGCTGCTTGTGTGTCTTCTTTTTAGAAGTGTCTGTTCATGTCTTTTGCCCATTTTAAATGAGATTGTTTTTCACTTGTTCAGTTATTTAAGTTCCTTATAGATGCTGGATATTAGACCTTTTTCAGATGCATAGTTTGTGAATATTTTCTCACATTTTGTAGGTTGTCTCTTTACTCTGTTGATGGTTTATTTTGCTGTGAAGCAGCTCTTTGGTTTAATCAGGTTGGTCCCATTTATCAATTTTTGTTGTGTTGCAATTGCTTTGGGAATCCTCATCATGACATCTTTGCCAAAGTCTATGTGCTGAATAATATTTCCTAGATTTTCTTCTAGGGTTTTTATAGTTTTAGATTTTATGTTTAAGTCCTTAATCAGTCTTGAGTTAATTTTTGCATATGGTGAAATGTAGGGGTCTAGTTTCATTCTTTTGCATCTGGCTAGCCAGTTATCCCAGCATCATTTATTGAATAGGGAGTTCTTTCCTCATTGCTTGTTATTGTTGACATTATTAAAGATCAGATGGTCGTAGGTGTGCAGCTTTATTTCTGGATTCTCTAACCTATTCCATTGGTCTATGTGTCTGCTTTTGTACCAGTACCATGCTGTTTTGGTTACTATTGCCTTGTAGTATAGAATAAACACATTTTCTAACAATGCTAGTTACTCTTTAGTGGCTTGTGAAGAATGCTCTAGGATTATAGGAATGATAAGTTGACTAGGACACTTGGATGGAGTGACTGCTTCACCAGAAAAATAATGTTAATATAGACCATATATCAGCAAACTTTTTTTGTGAAGTGCCAGATGGGAAATATTTTAGGCTCTGTGGCTAGTCTCTGCTGTACATATTCAACTCTGCAGTCATAGTGCAAAAGCTGTAATAAACAATATAGGAATAAATGAGCATGGTTGTGTTCTAATAAATCTTTACTTGCAAAAAGAGGTAGAGTGGCAGATCAGATGTGACCCATGGTCATAGTTTGCTAATCCCTAATCTAGATCAGGGAGGATGAGTAAGATCAAGGTATTTCTGGCACAAGGAAGAGTATGATAAAAGCTCACTAGCAAGAGAGTGTCTGTGTCCCTGGGTAATAGCAACCTGAATATAGCCAGAATAAGGAATGCTGCAAATGAGCTGCACATAAATGATTAAGGCTACATTTGGTAAACTCTCATATGCCAAAGTAAGAAGTTGGATTTTACCCTGCAGGGAGTTACAAAATGAGCTCCTGTCCTCTAAAATCTGTATAAATCAACGTGTTCATCTTCCAAAGTCAGTGGTAGAAGAAAGTCTGTTAAAAGAAAAAAACACAAAGTGAATAAAGATTCTGATTTCAGGATTTTTAATGGCTAGCAGTGGCTACATCTTTTTTTCTTTTCTTTTCTTTTTTTTTTTTTTTTTTTTT
>NW_016805896.1:5576079-5593498 GCF_001698545.2 Rhinopithecus bieti
TTTTTTTGAGACAGAGTCTTGCCCTGTCTCCCAGGCTGGAGTGCAGTGGCACAATCTCGGTTCACTGCAACCTCCGCCTCCTGGGTTCAAGGGATTCTCCTGCCTTAGCCTCCCAAGTAGCTGGGATTATAGGCATGCACCACCATGCCCAGCTAATTTTTGTATTTTTAGTAGAGATGGGGTTTTGCCATGTGGCCAGGCTGGTCTCGAACTCCTGACCTCAAGTGATCCTCCCGTCTTGGCCTCCAAAAGTGCTGGGATTACAGGCGTGAGCCACCAGGCTGTGGCTACATTATTAAAAACACATTATAACTTTTTTTGTGTGCTCTTTTTTCCATACAGCAAGTACCAAGAATCTGAGAAAGGCAGCATGCACATGTGTCAGTGATATATCCTCTCAGCCTACTCTGTCTTCAGCAGACAATTTACTTTTGTTGCTCACCTAGAAATAATGGGGCATTTAGGAAAATTACTCCTTCTAATGACATTTCTATAGAAATTGGGGAAAAGCTACTGGAAAAGCAGCACTTAGGTGAAATGCTAAAATAAGTCAAGTGCAAAATGAAAATCACGCTGTAGCTCAGTATATTTTATAATTTGACACTTCGTCATTAAGACAGTTTAAAAAATAATCCTCCAAGACAAAGAATGTTTCAAAATCAACTATTAAGCATGTGATACTAAGGGAATAGAAGCTGCTTCTGCTCAAAAATTGTCTGAACCCGCCACCAACAGTTTGTAAAGAGGTTTTAAAGCTACCAAATAGCATAGATGTATTATTAGAATGAGCTGATTAGATATTTTAATAATCCCTTTTTCAGTATTTTCTAACATAAGAGTAATGTCATTTAGACATCACTAAGAGAAAAGATCACAACTGTGGAGAAGCAAAGTCATCTATGAGGAAAGCCATGACTTCAGTCAGAAGACTTCCAGTTCCCCTGGCAAATCTGGCTCTCTCTTTCTCTCTCTGAGGCCAGAAGATATTCTTTGATTACAGTGAAATAGCAATTATGCAATATCAAGAAACAGCCATGAAGGTATATGCGGTAGGGATTACTGCAGGCCTGTAAATAAGAAGTTTCTTGAGGGGTACAACTGGATAATTGCTGGGACGGCAGAAAAATGTGGGGAAGAAATGTTCTGACCTCCATTATAATTTTCAACCAGGTGATAAATTAAGAGACCAAGGTGATATTTTATAACAACTTTATTTTTCATTGATTTGGGACACTGATCACAACTTCTGCCTCATATATATGTATATTGTAAAATAACCAAAAGAATAAGCAGTCATAAGTCCTCAAAGAAAGGGACATATTTTGGCAAAGAATATGTAAACACATTGTAATTTTCAAAGCAAAATTTGAAAGAGTAAGGAACCTTCAGACACTATATGGGTCTTTTTCATCACAAGATGCTCTTTCTTGGCAAGGACACAAAGCACACTGCATGAAACAACAGGGACAACATTATGAAGACTTAATCTCCTTGCAAAAGGGAAAAGTCATTTCACCAAGGTGTCCAGAAGGTTCCAGGTCCTTTTTAGGTAGTTTCCCATTGAAATACCTAAATATGCAGCATAAGAACAAAACACGAATATCTTCAGGCCAGAAATGGACCTGAGATATGGTGAAAGCAGATATCACGTGAGCTTCCGGGAAGCTTATAATATAGTAGCAGGTGACCTCGGTGACTCTGAGATTAAAATTTGACCAGGAGCCCACAGTGGCAGAATGTCCATGGACCAGAAGATCTCAGGCAGCTCAGGAGGCTCTGCATCATTCAGTGAGTAGATGCTGGGATTTAGGACATGTATGTTGCCATACGTTTGGTTCCTAGTGGTATCCAGGGATAAACTAGTCCCTGCAATGACACAAAGCACACTAGTCATATGCTGGCTTTTTCCTACCTCCTTGCTATTCTAAGCCTACTTCTGAGTTTGTGAACTACCCTTCATTGCATGTAGTCTTGGCCAGACTGTAAGTCAAGGCCCCTGGACAAAGGTTGGTTAGAAGATGAAGCAAAGCTAATCACACAGTCTCTTCCAGAATTTAAACCTAAAGCAAGAGTGTTACAAGGACACATCATGATTGAACTGATTATTCTAATTGATGAATGAGATCACTTTTTTTCTCTCTGCTCACAAACAACCTCACAACTAAACAGATAATCCAGAAATCCACTAATACCAGCTGATCTCTATGAGGAATTTGCAAAAAAATGTGAGTTTTCATGAACTAGAGCATATAATTTTCTGTTTCTGTGTACTAGTGTTAGCTCTGTTCTGTTTTTTAAATAAGGCAATTAAACAAAATAACTTCACTGTAAAAATGACACCAATGATAACTTTATGCAGTGTTAAATGTGAGAGTCATTGTCATATCTTATAGAAATATGATGATAAATAAACAAGGCTATCACCAAACTTTCGAAAACATGCATGATCTTTATTAGTAAGTTTTCTGGCTTTTGTCACGATGTACAATTTTCTTCTTGCAATACAGTCTGCAAAACCACTCTAAGCCCGCGTGCGTCCATAAAGACTCCACCACATGGTGGCGCTCTGGTTGTGCCTTAAGTGAAATCGCTAGCGTTTTCTTTTCAAGAAAAGGGTTGATCAAAAAATGAAGTTAAAAAAAAAAATTCACTACTCAGCTTTCTATGGTCCTAGAAAATAAATGTTGTTTTTAATGTTTTCTTTACCTCCTTTCTGCATCATTCTCCCTCTGGAAAACCTGCAGATGCCCTTTATTTTGGTTCATGCAGTTGGAGCCACCTGGACCCAAGAGTGAAGACCAGGTGGAACCTGCCCAGTTTGGAACAATAAGGAAACTGGTTTAATGATACTCTCAGAGCTTTCTTGTGGCCACCGTTCCCCTCTTGTCCATTCAGAACTCTTGTCGTTCTCCCTGTAAATGAATCACTGGGGAATTTCCAGCACACCCCAGCTTCCTGACCAACAGCTTGCTCACTTGCTCTAGCCATCTTGAAATAAAATGTACTACTGCGATAAAGAAAAACAAAGTCTAATGGGTAGAGTCCTTGTATGAGGCCATTTAAATTTAGACTCCTAGTCTCCACAAAGCAAACAGTCCTAGGGTAGAGAATGCTCTGAAATAGCAGCGTTTCGTTTTGTGTTTTGCCTCCTGGAATCCTCTGCTTTTCCCTTGAGAGAAACTGCCTTAAGGTAGAGAAGGGTCCAGTTCTGCCTACCTGGAGAAAGGCTGACCTGGTGATTTATACATAATTAACAGAAGGTACGTGTACACCAGGGGCCAGTGTATTATCTCAAACTGTGGATGAGAATGACCTTTCAGCTGAGCTACATGAAGAGGAAATTATAAGTAGAATGCCTAAGAAATATTTTTCAATGTAAGAAACAGCTATTAAATTATCTACTATTTTCTCTAATCATAGAGGCATATTAGATTTCTACTGCTGTGTAACAAATTTCCATAACCTTAATGGCTTGAAAATAAGCATTTATGAGTTCACAGTTCCGTAAATCAGAAGTCTGGGAATTGCATGGTGGAATTCTGTGCTCTAATTATCACAGCATTGACATCAAGATGCTTCCAAGCTCAATGTTTTTGCCAGGATTCAATTCCTTGTGGTCCTATGACTGAGGTCCACATTTTCCTGCTGTCAGCTAGGGACCACTTTCAGCTCCTAGAAGCCACTCACAATTTCTTGCCATGTGGCTCCTGTTGGAACTTCACAGCATAGCGTTGTGTCTTTCCAGGCCTAGAAGAAAATGTGTTTCTAACTTCTTCCTCTGTGGCCTGCTTGAAAAAAATAAAAAATCTCTCTGCTTTTAAAGGACCAATGAGACTGATTATATCAGGTCCACCCAGATAATCCCTCCATTTCTTAAAATTAACTGACATGGGTCCTTCAGTGGAACTGCAAGGCCCCTTCACAGCGAACCTAGATTTGCATTTGATTGAATGACTGGGAGAAGGTGTGGATACCCCAAGGGTCAGCATACTATCTCAAAATAGTGGCTTCCTCATAACTTCATTGCCTTACACCTGTTCTGACACCAGCGTACAGCAAAGCTAAGGAGAGAGTCCCAGTTTACTCTGCCTGAGGAAGGGTTATAGTTTTAGTTCTTAGGCACTCTATTGGTCTGAGTCAGAGGATATAAAGTTAGAGCTGGAACAGACCTTATAGAGGAATACAATGTATCTGAGACTACAGCTCAGGGTCACACAGAGGGTGATTGGTGTGGCCAACGCCTTCTAGTTTCCCCTGTTAGCCTCTTCCAAGCAGCAGTGCTGCTCCAAATAGGCTTGTCACCAGGCCCAGGGAAAATAAAGAAAATAAGAATAATTTAGTAAGTTTTCAATAACATTATTCTTGATTTAAATAACCATCCTTTATTATGTGATCATACTGCCTACTTTCACCATTTTTAATTTTTTTTAATGTTTTAATTTTGTTTTTTTTTTTTTTGTTTTTTTTTTTTTTTTTTGGTGATGGTGAGGAATGAGCTACATAGAGCACAGAGAACTGATTTGTCCTGTTATTCTGTAATTCACTTTTTAGCTATATAAATTTTTTTGATTTCCAGGTCAGGGCTTGGTTGACAAATATGACATCATGTTCTTCAGAATGTGAGAGAATTCCTTTAAAACAGGAAAAAAGAAAACCACATTCAAAATAAAAATAGTATGAGACAACTATATCAAGTGTTTAGTCTGCTTTCTAGTTATTATTGTTCTTAAGAAAATTCACTCTCTTTAAAATTTTTGATTTATTTTATACCCTCATCCCACCCCTGTATTAATTCCTGTAGTGGTGAAGAAATTTACCACTTGGAAAAGTCAAGTATTAGCATTGACACTCCAGCGACTGTCAGGATGAGGCCATAAACCCCCTGAATTTCTAATGTATTCTATCACTCTAGCTCCTGTCATGTTTGGAATACATCCTGTGCATGATAATTCTTTTTCCTATGGGATTGGTAACTGTATTTGAAAAGACATTAAAAATGAGTGACAATAAAGAAAATGGATAAGTATAGAAAAACTGTCATTTAGTATCTACCACTATGTGTTACAAGGCACTTTGATACAGTTTCTCTAATTCCCTTATCAACCTGCAAGGCAGATAGTATCCTCTTTACCCCACATGTAGATAACGATTTTCAGAGATTAAATAACTTGGCCACAGTCAGAAATCTTGGAAATGGCAGAGATGATTTTCAATCTCAGGCTCTATAGTCCAGGTTCATTTTGCTACAGTGTACATGACTGTCAATTCTCCACTTTTGTGCCTGGGCATATCTCTTTACTGTTGCATAAGGATAATAATTATATTCAGAGACGAGAGATCATACTGTAGCCTACACCCCCTAAACCTGGAATAGGGGGGTTATCGTCTTGATATTGTCCGCAAGTGTGATGAACTTGGGTGAGTAACTTCGTTAAGTTTTCTGAGTCTCAGTTTCCTTGTCTGTACCTGTAAAACCAACTAGTAGGATTAAGCAATTCTCACTGGCGGCTACTGACTTAAGAAGCTAGTGCCCTTACACTTAGGTTGACTTGTCTTATTTGTGCATTCAATTGCTTATTCATTCACTCCTTTTGCTATTTATTTCTGTGGCTGTTGCAATTGCCCCTGCTAATCTCAACATTATTGTGGCTACTGCCAATATTAGTATACTGCTGCAATCACATTTAATGCCACCGTGACTGTCTCCAGTATCATTATTAACTACAATTGCGTATATTCTCTTATTTGAATCCCCAAGTCTCTATAAAACAGTTACGATTATCTTCATTTTACAACTGAGAATAAAAATGCTTGGAAGAATTTTTAAAAATGTATTTGAGGTCATATCACTAATCAGTAGTAGGTACAGAATTTAAAACTATCTTCAAAGCTCATGATCTTTACCACAACTACCAACATGACATTTATTAGATTCTCCTTATCCAATGTTTGCTTTAATAGAAAAATAATCTCTTAAACATGACTTAGAAAATAAATGGATTTTCCAAGAAGCTGGAGAGATACTATGTTTATCTTGTGACTGCTCATGCTCCGTGGCACACAAGTGCATACGCCTGTGAGTATGCATGCACAAACTTGAGAAATTGAGGGAGAAGGATCTAATGCTGAAATTGCATTTACTGAAGAGATCTTTACTGGATTCTGTTCTGTGGCAGGCACTTTGCTAGGCACTGTAGAGGTAAAGATGAATAAGACACAATCCCTGCCCAGGGGCAGTGAGGGAATAAACTTAGTTTTTTTTGATGACCACTCCACTGGCTTTCCAGTTGGAGCAGGGAGGCAGAAAGTTACCACTTGAACTGTCTCCTGAAAAGGAACACTCTAAGAACTCTGTGTCACTGTCCTGTACCTGTATTTCAGTGAAAGATGTGAAAAGCAGCATTTTCTAACTGGGCAAATATAGATGCTGTCTAGTTTGGTGAACAGCAATTTTTCTCTGAAATGGAAAGCTTTGGCTTTGGGGCCTAATGTGGGAAAGGGATATTGAGGAAGCAATAGGAATGAACTTTCCCTGAGGCACTGAGGCGAGTTAGGCTGAAAATGGTTATTTTCAGCAATGAAAATGAGCACGAGCTCAGAAATCCGATGGCCTAAAACAGAGCTTGGAAAGACAGATACCTCCTCTCAGTGACTGGCCAGGGAATTGTGTGTGTTTGTGGGTGCATGTGCCTGTGTGTAAGCGTGTCTCTGTGGATACATTTCTGTGCATGTATGTGAGTGTGCACTTGTGCATATCTGTGCACATGTGTGCACGTGTATCTCCTTGCACAAGTCTGTGCTCTCGGCGCAGTGTGTCAGTGTGTCTCATGTGTGCATATCTGTGTGTGTGTGTATGTGATTATGCGCACACACACTAAGGAAGGGACTCAAGCAGAGTGTATTCTTGTTGATGCTGTAGGCAGATACCTATTTGCTCTTAATTTAGACTGGAGAAATGCAGGAAAATCCTATTTGCTCTTAATTTAGAATGGAGAGATACAGGTTGTGGCCAGAACCCATAATGTAAATTTTAAAGATTAACAATATATTTGCTATTTAATGATTCCAAAAACAATTTACAAAGCTGATAATTTTAGCCAATGAGATCCACACAGTATGCGGAGTGGGGTGGAGGTGAAAAGGGTTTATTTTCTGTTATTGTCTATGCTTTCTATAATGCAGGCCTTTACGTCTCCTTATGCCCCCTACTTGCCAGAGAAATTGCTTCCTTTGTCTGAACTTGTTTACAACAGATGCCTTATTACAGCCTGGGTTTTAATTGTCCTTATGAACACTGAAAACAAAATGAAGGGAGAAAAAAACAACAACAACAACAAACAGTATCTATCTGCAAACATTTTAAACCAGAGCTGGAGGAAATGAAAATGTATTTCAAAATTATTTTAGTTTGATAAGGAGCCTGGAAGCCTGGTCTTTTCCCCAAGGGGTTAAGTCCCTGGGGCAGAGATAATTATGTCTATTTGTGTTTCTTATACACATAGAACTGTAGGATCTGTTGTCCTTCTCTCTAGCATATGATATCTGTTCAAGTGGGCTTCTGCTAAAACTCAGCTTTTATATTTATTTCTGAAACTGACCGTTGTTCTTTTTCTGTCATCCAACACAAAAATAGTGAATTTCAGGTACTTGTTTGATAATAGTGACATTCCACACCTAGAATGCCAGATACTTGATTTTTTATAGGTTATTTTCATCTGTGCATATGAATGTGATGCTGTATTAAAAAGAAAGCAATAAACCTCTTATTTTGTGTATAATTATTTATAAAAGCAAAAACTAAACATAAATCTAAAGTCAGAAATTACCAAGCTTTGGACGTCTAATTTTTAAAATAGTCTCTGCTTCTCAAAAGGCCGTCTTTGTATACACCTGGGATAGGCCTTTGCAAAGCCCTACAGCAACTGAATTACAGGCCAGGGCAGCGATGGCTGCTGCCATAGAATAATCCAGCTTTTCCTGGGTAAAAAAGTGCTTCTTTTAGCTCCTTAATCAGTAACTTGAAGAACTCACTGATTAGAAAGAGCACCAGAACACTTCCCACATTCACTTTGCCTTTACAATGGACCATGTTAAAGTAGCTTTACATCATGTAGCACTTAGTCTAATACTTTTGTTAAAATCAAGATATTAAGGAAAGGGGGAGATGCCAAATATCTTGGCATCTCTGAGTACTTATAGCACACTGTGTCCCTTGCAAATTCTGAAATATATTGGTATTCAAGTAACTCAGTGTGCAGGATGAAAAATGTCCTTGCAAGTGACAGCATGTGCCTGCAGACAAGGGGCTCCAATGAATAGGACATTAGAAGCCAATTGAGGGCTAGCTGACAGAGGTCTGGGGAGTAGGCAGGGAAAGACAGGAGGTCAAAAGACTCTGCTTTTAAAGCAAAATGGTGCATGGTGGAGCTTCTGCATAAGCAATCATGACGAAGGAGCAAATTAAACTTCAAAGAAGTATTTAAAGCACAAAAAGATGGGTGACTTCCACAGTGAGGAAATTATCACAAAGGCAGGGGCAGAATGAGTTATTTAAAATTATTGACCATCAGCAAAACTGTGGACAATTTATGAAATTCCAACTGGATGAAATATATCCTAAGAAGGTATAGATTTGTGGTGGTAGGTGAATTATAAACAGGGTCGTGGGAGGGAATAGCATATTCAGGGAAATGGAAATAAGACAATGTTCAGGTCAGTGTTAGTTAAAAAAAAGCTTTCAAATGGGAGATAGGACTCAGGTTTTTCCTCTAGTACCCCATCAGGATAACCACTCCCTTCCCATTTGAAGGAACTGGTGGAGTCCTTAAGTCCCACTGGTTAAGCTATAGAACTATATTTCCAGTGGACCTATATAATATGAAGATATGTGGACACCAGGGTAGGAAGTCATGGTGTCATTGAATTTTAGAGCTGGAGGAAACTTTAAGAATCATCTCATTAAACCCTCTTAATTCATAGATGTGGAAACATGATCAACAAGATGAAAAGACCTGGCTAAAATCTACTCAACCAGGTAGTGGCAGAGCTGGTGGGATAATGGGTCTCCTAGAGGTTGTTCTGGTCTCTGTCTCTCATTTTAAGTTTTTCCTAGTTCTTTGAGACAAAGACAATGTCTCTTTTAGTGATCAATGAGATTAATTCTTTTAAAAAACCTTTCACACACTTATCTAAATTCTAAACACAGAAAATACTCAAATACTCAAGTCCACCCCTCCCTGCTTCCTTTTCTTTTAGTTTTAGCAGCTCCCATGTGTCACATCATCCAAAATTGGGAGGTAGCATTTTGATCCTGAGAATGAATCCACCCACACCGTGGTTTTACACAACATGCGAAAAAGCAGTCAGTTGAATTAAACTTCATCCAGCAGGTGCACCCTTAAGAATAGACTCATCCAATCTCCAAACCTATTTACTTAAACTTTACTTTGAGATAGAAAACCATGAGTTTTCAGCAACGAGTTCATTTATTCTTTATTCATTTAAGAAAAGCTGAGCTGCTTCCATGTGCGAAGCCATGTGCCACAGTAAACTGCAGAGACACAATTCCCATCCTTGACTCATGACACAAGAGCTTGCAGTTCAGTGGGGAGTCATTCCTATAAAGCCACCAGTGCATGTCAGTAACAAATGGTGGTAAATGCTGTGAAAGCTGATCGATTGTATCTGCTACAGAATCTTTATTCATGCACTTTCCACATATTAAAAAGCCTAAGCATGAATGGGAGGCCAGCTAGGAAGCTTAGATCTAAATAATAAGCAAGATTCCAATAGCAGCAGAAAGGTGTCATTTATAGTCTCTTTTTATGTGTCTTTCCTTGTTTGGTGGTTTAACCTGAGCACTTTTCAAAGCCTATTTTCTATTTTCAAAGCTTCTAAAAGCACTTGTATTATACAAGCCAGTCGACTTCACAGCCCTTATTACCATTGTCCTTGTACTGCTGAAGCACCGCAGCTATTAGAAAAGCCAACACTTCATCTTCCATTGCACTCAGTCCAATCCACCACCTATGAAAAGCTTAGTAACTCTGATGCTGCTTCAAGCCAGGGTATAATTCCACTGGTTTACAGATATAACACTTAGATCCAAACTGATTGATTGAGGTGGAAGTCAAGTCCCCTTGAAGAAGAACCCTGCAATGCTACTGCAAATATATACAATAATCATTTTACCCAATCTTCCCCCAAAGAAATCTTCAGCCATTTACCTGGAGAAAAGGAAATATTTAACAATTTGAGTGTTGTTAGACACTAGATCTGACCTGACACCAAAAAATCCAACAGTTCAACATGATTCAAGGGTTAGAGTAATTAGAGACCAGGAAGTATACAAAGTTCTGGTTCAAGTCTCTGATGATGGGTTCACGAACCCACTCTAAGGTTATTGACTCATTTCCTGAGTATATGGTTGATGTGAATGTACTTAGCAGCTAGCAGAGCCCTCACATTGGTTCACTGACCTGTGGAGTAATAACCATTATTGTAGGAAAGGCTAAGTAGACGTCCCAGAAACTGTCTTACCTCTCACCCAGATCCCAGCCCAGCCAAAATAGAAAATCACACCCCAGGTAAAACTGCAGAGATTAGAGTATTCTTAGTCTGCTTGGTCTGCTATAATAGAATAGCAGAAATGGGACAGTTTATAAACAGTAAACATTTATTTCTCACAGTTCTGGAGGCTGGAAAGTCCAAGATTAAGGCACCAGCAGGTTCAGTAACTGGTAAGGGTTGTTTCCTCATAGACAGCACCTTGTCTCATGTCCTCACCTGGTAAACAAGGCATAGGAGCGCTATCAGCTCTCCATTATAAGGGCACTTATACCGTTGATGAGGGTTACATATTGAACTGGCATTGTTTTCCAATCCTATTCATAAAGATGATCCAAAGCAGTTATATTATGTTGGAAGACTATGAAGGCTGTAGCCCCAGTGCTCTATTAACTCTCTTGATCATTGTCATGATATGATTCTGCTGGATCCTGATTAATTTCATATTTTGAATAATATTGCATCAGTCTACTATATTGATGAAATATGCTAATTGGACTTGGTGATCAAGAAGTGGCAAGTACTATGTATTCCATAGTAAGGGGAAGTGGGAGAATAAAACCGTGGAGATTTGGGAACCTGTGATATCAGTAAGGATGTTAGGAGTCTAATGGCCTGGGGCAGAGTAGCATTCCCTTTAAGGCAAAGACATGCCTGTTGGTGAGATTTTTTGAATCTTGGAGGGTACACACATTGAGCTTAGGATTACTGCTGTAACCAACATAACGGGTACCTTGGAAGGCTGAGGCTTTTAGATGAGGCCCAGAGTAAGAGAGAACTCTGCAGTCAATCCATGTGACCAACACTTCGAAGGCTGTGTGTAGTCTCTTTCTAGTACCACAAGAAGAGCCGTTGCACAGGCAGATGCCTGGAATCCTTAAGCAACATCCTGTAGTCTGTACCTTGTGAGTTAGAGAACTACTTGCCATTTGTAAAAGCAGTCTCTGCCATTCTCCTGGGCACTAGTAGAGGACGACTGCCAGATCATGGAATATCAAGTTATTGTGTAATCAAAGCTTCTCATCCTAAACCAGGTGTTATCACACTCACCAAGTAAGAAACATGAACAGTACAATAGCAATCTGCCCATAGGATGGAAATAGCACATATGAGTTTGGGCTTAGTGAGGTCTAAAGGGCATTATTAAGTAACATGAAGAAGTGATTTAGATTCCCATACCCCTTAAATCTGTTGCATGCTCTTCTCTCTCAGCTCACACATATGGTCTTGTAGTGGGAAATGGATTTTCTCTATCACCACCTAGCAGAAATAAAATCCCAGGCATGGTTCACAAATGGATGGTTATGTATGTTGCTTCTAGGTGAAAGTGGACTGCCACCATACTATTACCCCTCAAGATGGACATATAAGAGTTGACACAAACATAAGGATCTCTACGCCATGATATTGCTTACCAGAGAGCATCTGTGGTAGAGGAGACAATCAACAACTAGGGAGACAGGATGACTTGTTCAGTGGTAACAAATTATTACATCAGACAAAGGGACGCATTTTACAATTAATAAGGGTAACAATGACTGCATGAACATAAGATCTACTAGTTCTAACATACACTATATGGCCTGAAAGTGGTCAACCTCACTGAATGATGGAATGGTTTATAAAAGATACCATAGAGGTGCCAATTTGGGGACAATGCCATGTAGGGCAGGAATGCTACCTCCAGGAGGTGGTATTTATACTGCGCCAATAGCTGACATTAAGGCACCGTATTCCAAACAGCTTGAATGCACAGATCTGAGAAGCAAGGAGTAAAAGGAAGATTGGCCTCTCTCACTATATTCCCTTCTACCCACCTATGAAATTTGTGCTTTCTGTCTTAGCAATTTTAGTCCCTATTGAATAGAACTTTTAGTTCTTTGGGTGTGGGAGATACTTCCATTAAGGGACACAGTAAAGATTCCACTTAACCTAACTATCACTTGACCACTTTTGGCTCTTTCTGCTAGTGCATCTGCACACAAAGAAAGGAGGTACGATATTGGCAGAAGTACTTGGAACTGATTACTATCAGAACTAAGATTGCTAATAGGAAATTGCTACTAGTTCTTCTGCAGCCCAGGGGATTCCCTGGAGTGTATCTTGGTGCTTCCATACATAGTGATAAAAGTAAATGGGCAGTGTCAAAAATGATACACTAACAGATAAAACGACTGAGCGTTCTGAGACTTTGAAAATAAAAGTCTGACTTTTTCCATCAGTTAAGCAATTCAAACTCAAGGAATATTCTGAACAGGTAGTAAAATATTTGCATGCTTATATATTTTTGTCATTACCATGTTCAGATTATCCCACACTGGCTGTGCTCTAGTCCTCTAGGTTTTGCTTTGCCTTGTGTGGTCTTTTATTCTTCCCTATCCTAGATTTATTTTTCTTCCCAGGAAGCCTCCACTATGTACTCTTATGATTTCCCCAAATGCTGGGCTCTGATATTTGTGTAAAAGTGTAACTATTTTGAAGGCAAATGAGATGACATTTGTATGCTTTCTGTCTTCATCTTCCACCCCAGAAGTTAGTAAGAAACTGTGTAGCTATTTGAAAAGAAAATAAATGTGGTATATTCAGAGTGTTTTAGAATTTATTAATGTACAATATTTGAATAATCATAAAGACTCTGTGACACTCTTAATTGGCGTATTAGTATGACCAGCTTACCCATGCTTCAGTATGATTACTAAAGTTTTATAGACACATCATACTTCTCTATAAATAATTGTGGTTAAATTGATTATTCAGAAAGATTTTATTTTATTCTAGATGGATAAGCATTCATTCTAAATCAGTGAGTAGCAATTTAAAAGAGCTATCACTTGATTTTCAGTGTCAATCAGAATTCAGAAGACCAAAGCTATACATCCCACATCGCTCCTGGTACTGATTAACAAGTTAATAGTATTATTTACATAGTATGTCAGAGAAAGAATAACATATTTCCCCCATTTCTCCTTTAGCAGCATTCATACATATATATAGCATGTGTAATGATGTGTGTGGGGAAATCAATCTCATCCAATTAAGCTCCCTTTCAATAGTGTCTTTCAAGTGATGAATTCCAGAGTGTGTTGCAAACGGCTGATAAAATTAATGCTAAAAAAATTCTACAAGAATGTAAGTCAAATAAAGTAACTCAAGATCAGATTTGAAGTATAAAATTGAAAAACATATCACAGAATGAGCCTCATAGAGAGAGCTCCAAGAGGAAAGTGAGTGGAAAGATCCTATCTCAGAGGTGTTTTAAGCTAATAGAATCACAGATGCATCCAGTATCAATGGACTTCAAGATATGTCATGTAATAGAAAACTTGAGGAAGACTCACTTTTTCTATGCCAGTATGTGAATTTTAAAATATAAAAGGCAATTTATTTAAACATTTTAACCTCCTAACATATTTATAAGATATCAAAAGCAGTGCTCCTTAGAGGTATTTTCTATATGTTAGTCTATTTTCCAAAAAGAATCATAATATAGTTCAGTCCTAAGATTTATGAGCTATGTTTTTACTTGATTATTAAATTTAATTTTAGTTCAGGTATTTGAGAAATCTGTTTTTTCTTATCTGTCTCATAAACACAAACACACAAACACACACAGAAACATTCACATATACAGTATTTTATGAGTAGCAATTATAGTTGGCCCTCTGTCTGCACAGGTGCCACATCCACAGATTCAAATAACTGCAGATCAAAAATAAATAAAAAATTTAAAATAACCATACAATAATAAAATAATACAAATAAAATACATTCTAACAACTATTTACATTGCATTGGGTATTATACATAATCCACAGATGATTTCAACTGCACAGGAGGATGTCCGTAGGTCATATGCAAATACTGTGCCACTTTATATTAGGGTCTTGAGCTTCCCAGGCTTTGGTATGCATGGATGTCTTGGAACCAGTCATCCACAGATACCAAGGGATGACTGCCCAGTTTCATATTCACACAATTATTAGATTACTATTCTTCATGACTTATACCTATAGACATAGTAACATTTTTATAAACAGTATTAAAATCAATAAAAAGAATTTGAATGTTTTCATGAAATTTAACACATCTTATGACTTAGTAACATTGTCGAGATTAAAACATTCTGAATAGTGTCAGTAATGATCAATATCCTCTATTGTTTGAATACCAAGCAGCCCTCAAAAGATATCTACATAATGCCCACATGTGAAAAGCATGGTTTTAATTCTGATAGATTATTTTTGAAGTATCATTCTTACAATGTGAGAAAAATACTTAATAAAAGGTATTAAAATCAAAAGCTGTTTAAATATGACTTTCATAAATGAGTAAATAGAAAGTTTAAGAGAAAATGAAATATTCATGGTTTGTGAGTCTATCTCCAAGGCAAGCTGAAGGTTTTACTGAGAACCCAAACTCTGACATCTTTATGTTTCCAACACCCAACCTAATGCCTAATGTAGAGCAGTGTTTAATGACTACCTGTGGAATAAAAGAACACATAGGTGTCACGCCTGTAATTCCAGTATTTTGAGAGGCTGAGGCAGGAGGATCACCCTAGGTCAGGAGTTCAAGACCGGCCTGGCCAACATGGCGAGACCCTGAATCTACTAAAAATACAAAAATTAGCTGGGCGTGGTAGTAGGCACTTCTAATCCTGGCTGCTCAGGAGGCTGAGGCAGGAGAATTGCTTGAACCCAGGAGGCGGAGGAGATTTCCGTGAGCTGAGATCATCCCATTGCACTCCAGCCTGAGCAACAAGAGTGAAACTCCATCTCAAAAAAAAAAAAAAAGAAAAAAAGAAAAAAAAGAACACATAGGTGTAATAATCTACAGATTATCCTCTCCATGTCCACCATTATTTCCATTTTGAGGAAAATTATTTATTTTTGTAAACTTCTTCCAAAATACGAGACTTCTTCCTTGGTTCAGACAGGCAACTCTTTATCTGAATAACATGAATTCATAATGCTTGTATACACGGAAACATAATAATGCCTCATGAATGTAGAAGCCAATCTTCATGTAACTTAAAAGCATGTAAAAAGCCTGAGCCAGAAAAACAGACACTGGTAGGATGGACAGCTCCTGGAAAACATTGTTGAAGAAGCTTCCGAGACTGTATCAGACATAAAGCCACTGGCTAGTTCACTGACCAGAAAAAAACAAGTTTGATTTTAAAGCCAAGTTGCTGGTGTGCAAGCCAAGGTGATGGAAGAAATAAAGAGACAAAAATAAGTGAACACAACAAAGGGATCAGCCAGGAGTTGCAGCAATAGCAGCAAGATGGTGGCAGTAAAGGAAATGAAAAAAAAATGGAAGGCAAATTGTAATGGCAGTATGGTACTCACCTTTGTTCTTCCCAAGGGCATCACTGTGCCACAGTTAAGACTGTAGGAACTCAGGAGAAAAAACTACAACAAAACTGTAGGTATGCAAATGGTTTTATATACCTCTATAGAAAGCATTTAGAGAGAAGGCAAACTAAATTTCATTCATTTTTATTGTCTCAAAGCACATCAATATTCAAGTAGTGTCATGCTTAAGGCAACCCAACAGCTGTCTGTGGCCCATTCACTATTGTTAGAGAAGAGCTCACTTTGACAGGGTAGAGTGCTGATGTCAGCACTGCAGTAGACAGTCATCAGGTGATGCATATAAACTGTCCTACACCATGATTCAAAACTTCCCCATTGCCAGCAAACATCTCTGTTTGTACTCAGTGCAAATTGAAGAATCAAAGGATTTTGCATGCAAACACTGTTGACTGAGCTGTTTGAGACACAATATTAGAAGGCTAGGTGTAACTGTTTTAAAAAAAAACAAAACAAAACAGAAAGCCAGGAAGTTACAGAACAATTTTACAGCTTTCCCCTTTTGACAGTCTAGTCCTATAAATAGTTTTTTTTTTTTTTTTTTTAATGTCGATGATATTAGCCTATTTTGGCAAAGCTTGCTAAATTCTAGCCCAGCCAGTGGACCAAGTGCCTGAGGGTATAAGAAGAATTTAAAAAGTCAAACTGCTATCATATGTGCAAATATTTTAGGCTTCTACAAAATTAAACTCCTGATGATGGAAAAATTCCACTGTCTAGAGTTTTCATAGGTGTCACCATTTCTATATTACTTCTAGAGTGTAAACTGTTTCATAAAGGAACAGAGAATTTGTTCAATTCCTTTCATAATGTATTTATTTGTTTTCACACTGCTATAAAGAAAACTACCTGAGACTGGGTAATTATAAAGGAAAGAGGTTTAATTGACTCACAGTTCCACAGGCTTAACAGGAAGCATGGTTAGGAGGCCTTGGGAAACTTACAATCACCGTTGAAGATGAAAGGCAAGCAAGCACATCTTACATGGTGGCAGGTGAGAGAGGAAGTGAAGGGGGAAGAGCTTCTTATAAAACCATTAGATCTTGTGAAAACTCACTGTTATGAGAACAGCATGGAAACTGCCCCCATGATTCAATCACCTCCCACAAAGGTCCCCTCCCTCAACACCTGGGGATCACAATTTGAGATAAGCTTTGGGTGGGGACACAAAGCCAGACCATATCAATAATAAAATTCTTAACTTTATTTTTGATCCCAGACCAAAAGTGAGCCAGAATGAGCTTACCCCAGAGAAAGGGCAGAGGAGACTCTGCCAGTTAAGGTTTTAGTATTGAGGAAAGGATCCAGTTTCAGCTTTCTACTTATAGCTAGCCAATTTTCCCAGAACCATTTATTAAATAGGGAATCCTTTCCCCATTTCTTGTTTCTCTCAGGTTTGTCAAAGATCAGATGGCTGTAGATGTGTGGTATTATTTCTGAGGACTCTGTTCTGTTCCATTGGTCTATAAANNGCTGTT
>NW_016805896.1:5594969-5615327 GCF_001698545.2 Rhinopithecus bieti
AAAAAAAAAAAAAAAAAAAAGGTTTTAGTATTGAAAGCCATATTCTGGGAAGCTCCCAGTCTTCGGCAAATCAGGATGGTTGCTCACACTAGCTCCTAGTATATTTTCATTCTTGTTTCCAGGAGCTATTTGCAGATGTGCATCAGAAACCTGAGAAGTAGGGCAATGCAGTTGATGAAACCTAAGGAGCATAACCAAAAGAAAGGACTGGATAGCATTTTAGATGATGTCGGGTTATGGTTCTCAACCTTGGCTGTGCATTGGCATCACCTGGGGAGCTTTAAAAACCACTAGTACCTGTGTCCTAACACCAGAAATCTTGATGTAATTGTTCTGGGGATGTGGGCTATACAAGTTTTCCAGGTGAATCTAATGTGTAGCCAAGGTTGAGAACTACTGACATGGCGACATTTAAGTGTTTTCTGTATTTCCTGTGTTAAATCTCCAACTTTAATGTGTATTTTACCTTTTAACTTTAAAATTTTATTTTAATTTTGTAGGTACATAGTAGGTGTATAGGTACATGGGATATTTGATACAGGCATGCAATGTGTAATAATCACATCTGAGTACTCCACGTGGAGTATCCATCACCTCAGGCATTTATCTTTTGAGTTACAAACAATAAAATTATACTCTTTTAGTTATTTTTAAATGAACAATTAAATTATTGTTGACTATAGTCACCCTGTTATGCTAGAACATACTAGATCTTATTCATTCTTTTTAACTATTTTTTAGACCCATTAACCATCCCCATTTCCCCAGCATCCCAAGCCCACTACCCTTCCCAGCCTTTGGTAATCATCCTTCTACATTCTATCTCTGTGAGTTTAATTGTCCTAATATTTAGTTCCCACAAATAAGTGAGAAGATGAGAAGTTTTTCCTTCTGTGCCTGGCTTATTTCACTTATAATGATCTTACATTCTATCCATGTGGTTGCAAATGATGGGATCTCATTCTTTTTTATGGCTGAATAGTACCATTGTATATATTAATCCCATTTTCTTTGTCCATTTTCTGTTGATAAACACTTAGGGTGCTTCCAAATCTTGACTGTAAGTAGTGCTGCAATAAACGTGGGAATGTAGACATCTTTTCAATATACTACTTTCTTTTTTGCAGGGGAGAGGGTGGGCATATATCTAGCAGCAGGATTGCTGGATCATATGGTAGCTCTATTTTTAGTGTTTTGTGGAACCTTCAAACTGCTCTCCATAGTGATTGTATTAACATTCCCACCAACAGCGTATGAGGGTTCCCTGTTCTCATCCTCCCCAGCATTTATCATTACCCGTTTTAGAATAAAAATTACTTTAAGTGAGGTGAGATGATATCTCATAGTTTTTATTTTCATTTCTCTGATAATCACTGATTTTGAAAACCTTTTATAAACCTGTCTGCCATTTGTATTGTCTTGTTTTGAGAAATGTCTATTCAGACCTTTTGCTCATTTATTAATTTAATTATTATATTTTTTCCTATAGAGTCGTTTGGGCTCCTTAAACATTCTGGTTATTAACCCCTTGTCAGATAGGGTCTTTGCAAATATTTTCTCCTATTCCGTGGATTGTCTCTTCACTTTGTTGATTGATTACTTTTTTGTGCAGAAGCTTTTTAAATTGAAGTGATCCTATTTGTTCATTTTTGCTTTGGTTGCCTTGTTTGTGGCGTATTACTCAAGAAATCTTTGCTCACTCCAATATCCTGGAGACTCCCCATTGTTTGTACTTAGTAGTTTTATAGTTTGAAGCCTTATATTTAAGTCTTTATTTCATTTTGATTTTATGTTTGTATATGGAAAGAGATAGGGATCTAGTTTCATTCTTCTTCATATGAATATACAGTTTTCTCAGTACCATTTACTGAAGAGATTGACTTTTCCTCAGTGTATATTCTTGTCACCTTTGTCAAAAATGAGTTCGCTGTAGGTGTAGGTGTAGGTGTACAGAATTGTTTCTGGGTTCTGTACTCCATTCCAGTGGTTTATGTGTCTGTTTCTATGCCAGTACCATGCTGTTTTGCTTAGGACAACTCTATAGTATGATTTGAAGTCAGGTAATGTGATTCCTCTAGTTTTGTTCTTTTTGCTCAATGGAGGTTTGGCTACTCTGGGTCTTTTGTGGTGTTATATAAATTCTAGGATAGATTTTTCTATTTATGTGAAGAATGTTATTGGTATTTTGATAGGGATTGCATTAAATATGTAGATTGCTTTGCTTACTGTAGGTATTTTAACAATATTGTTTCTTCCAATCCATGAACATGGAATATCTTTCCATTTTTGGTGTTCTCTTCAATTTCTGTTATCAGTGTTTCATAGTTTTTATTGAAGAGATCTTTCACTTCTTTCGTTAATTTATAGGTATTTTATTTTATTTGCAGTTATTGTAAATGGGATTACTTTCTTGATTTCTTGTTCAGATTGTCGTTTGCATATAGAAACGTGACTAATTTTTGTATGCTGATTTTGTATCCCACAATGTTACTTGAATTTGTTCATTAGTTCTAAGAGTTTTTGGTGGAGTCTTTAGGTTTTTCCAAATATAAGATTATGTCATCTACAAACAAAGATAATTTGACTTCTTCCATTCCAGTTTGGATGTCCTTTATTTCTTCTCTCCTCTGAGTGTTATAGCTAGGCGTTCCAGTACTATGTTGAATAGCAGTGGTGACAGTGGTCATCTTTGTCATGTTCCAGATATTAGTAAAAAGGGTTTCAGATTTTTCCCCATTCAGTATAATACTAGCTGTGGGTCTGTCATATAGGACTTGTATTGTGTTGAGGTGTATTCCTTTTACACCCAGTTTTTTTTTTTAGGGTTTTTTCATGAAGTGATTTCACATTTTGTCAAATGCTTTTTCAGCATCATTTGAAATGATCATATGGTTTTTGTCTTTCATTCTGTTGATATGATGTATCTCATTGATTAATTTGTGTATGTTGAATAATCCTTGCATCCCTGGGATAAATCCCCCTTAGTTATGATGAATGACCTTTTCAATGTGTTGTTGAATTCAGTTGGCTAGTATTTTGTTGAGAACTTTTGCCACAATATTCATCACAGATACTGGCCTGCAGTTTTCTTTTCTTTTTCTTTCTTTTTCTTTTCTTATTTTATTTTATTTTTGATGTATTTGTCTAGTTTGGGCATCAGGGTAACATTGGCCTTGTAGAATGAGTTTGCAAGTACTCCTTCCTTTTCTATTTTTTGGAATATTTTCAGTAGGATTAGTGTTAGTTCTTCTTTAAATGTTTGGTAAAATTCAGCAGTGAAGCCATTGGGTCCTGGGGTTTTTTATGCTGGGAGACCTTTTATTACAGCTTCAATCTTGTTATTTGTTGTTGATCTGTTCAGATTTTGGATTGCTTCATGTTTCAATCTTGGTAGGTTGCATGTGTCTAGGAATTATCCATTTCCTCTAGGTTTTCTAATTTATTGGCATGTGTTTGTTCTTAGTAGCCATTAATGATCCTTTGAATTTCTATGCTATCGTAATGTCCCCCTTTTCATTTCTTATTTTATTTGTTTGGGTCTTCTCTCTTTTTTTCTTAGTGTAGGTACAGGTTTGCCAATTTTGTTTCTTTTCAACACACCAACTTTTCATTTCATTGATCTTTTGAATTGTTTTCTTTGTTTCAATTTAATTTATTTCTGCTTTGATATTTATTATTGCTTTTCTTCTACTAAATTTGGGTTTGGTTTGCTCTTGCTTTTCTAGTTATTTAAGCTGCATCATTAGGTTATTTGAAGTTTTTTTCTTTTACTATATAGGCACTTGTATCTATAAACTTCCCTTTTAGTACTCCTTTTGTTGTATCCCATAAGTTTTAGAATGTTGTGTTTTCATTATCATCTGTTTCAAAACTTTTTCCAATTTCCTTCTTAATTGCTTCATTGACCCACTGGTTATTCAGGAACATATAGTTTAATTTCCATGTGTTTGTATAGTTTCCAAAATTCATCTTGTTATTGATTTCTAGTTATATTCCATTGTGGTCAGATAAAATATCTGATACTATTTCAATATTTAAAAAAATGTTTTAAGACTTGTTTCGTGACTGAGCATATGGTCTATTCTTGAGAATGTCCCAGGAACTGAGGAGAAATATGTGTATTCTGTAGCCATTGGATGAAACATTCTGTAAATATCTGTTAGATCTATTTGGTCTATAGTGCAGATAGAGTTCATTGTTGCCTTGTTGATTTTATATTGGGAAGTTCTGTTCAGTGCTGAAAGTGGAGTGTTAAATTCTCCAACTATTATTATATTGGGGTCCATCTCTGTCTTTAGCTCTAATAATATTTTCTGTATGTATATGGTTAGCTCTAATAATATTTTCTTTATGTATATGGGTGCTCCAGTGTTGAGTGCATATATATTTATAATTGTTATATTCTTTTCCTGAATTGACCTCTTTATCATTTTGTAGTGACTTTTTTGTCTCTTCTTACAGTTTTTGTTTTGAAATATATTTTGTCTGATATAAGTGCAGCTACTTCTGCTGTTTTGAAATTCTCATTGGCATGAAATATCTTCTTTAATCCCTTTATTTTCAGTCTGTGTGTTTTTATAGGTGAAGTGTATTCCTTGCAGGGAACAGATTATTGGGTCTTGTTCCTGTATTCATTCAGCCACTCTATGTCTTTTGGTTGGAGAGTTAGTCCATTTACATTCAGTTATTATTAATAAGTAAGGACTTTTCCTCCTGCCATATTGTTACTTGTTTTCTGGTTGTTTTGTGGTTTGTCTTCCTTATTTCCTTCGATCCTATCTTCCTTTTCATGGAGGTGATTTTCTCTGGTGGTAGAATTTAATTTCTTGCTTTTTATTTTTTAAGCATCCATTGTATGTTTTTTCATTGGTGATTACCATGAGGCTTGTAAATACTACATTATAACCCATGATTTTAAATTGATGACAGCTGGACACAGATTGTAAACAAACAAGCAAACAAGTAAAATAAAACTAATAAAACTCTACTCTTTCACTCATCCCCGTTCTGTTTACCTTTTATTCTGTTTATATCTTATTGTACTCTCTATGCCTTATAAAGTTGTTTTAGTTATTATATTTGGTTGATTTATCATTTAGCCATTCTACTTAAGAGTAGTTTACCCACTACAATTACAATGTTGTAATAGTTATGTCTTTCTGTGTACTTACTATTATCAGTGAGTTGTGTACCCTCAGATGATTTCTTACTGCTCATTAACACTCTTTTCCTTCTGATTGAATAACTCCCTTTAGCATTTCTCGTAAGACATGTCTAGTGTTGATGAAATCCATCAGCTCTTGTTTGTCTGGAAGAGACTTTATTTTTCCCTCATGTTTGAAGGATATTTTCACTGAATATATTATTCTAGGTTAATATTTTTCTGCCAGCACTTTAAATATGTCATACCACTCTCTCATGGCCTTTAAGGTTTGCTCTGAAAAGTGTGCTGCCAGATATATTGGAGCTCCATTGTATGGCACTTGTTTCCTTTTTCTTGCTGCTTTTCCTTTCTTTATTCTTGACCTTTAAGAGTTTGGTTATTAAAAACCTTTAAGTATTCTTCTTTGGGTTAAACCTGCTCAGTGTTCCATAAACTACTTGTACTTAAATATTTATATCTTTCTGTAGGATTGGGAAGTTATCTGTTATCCCTTTGAATAAATTTTCTACCCCTATCTCTTTCTTTATTTCATTTTTAAGGTCAATAACTTAGATTTTCCCTTTTGAAGTTATTTTCTAGATCTTGTAGGTATGCTTTATTCTTTTTCTTTTGTCTCTTGTGACTGTGTATTTTCAAGCAGACTGTCTTCAGGCTCACTAATACTATATATTCTGCTTGCTCAATTCTGCTGGTGGGAGATTCTGATTCATTCTTCAGGTCCAGAATTTTTGCTTGATTTTTTTAAATTATTTCATTCTCTTTGTTAAATTTCATTCTCCTTGTTAAATTCTGAATTCCTCCTCTGTATTATCTTAAATTTCTTTGAGTTTTCTTGAAACAGCTGTTTTGAATTCTTTATCTGAAAGGTCATATATATCTGCTTCTCCACGATCAGCCCCTGGTTCCTTATTTAGTTCATTTGATGAGGTCCTGTTTTCCTGAGCAGTCTTGATGCTTGTGGATATTCATCAGAGTCTAAGCCTTAAAGTGTTAGGTATTTATTTTAGTCTTTCCAGTCTGGGCTTGTTTATACCTGCCCTTCTTGGGAAGGCTTTCCAAGTTTTCAAAGGGTCTTGGGCGTTGTAGTATTAAGTTGTATCTGCATTAGGGGCACTGCAAGCCCAGTAATGCTGTGATTTTTTCCAGACACATGGAGGTACTGCCATGGTGGCCTTAGATAATATCTGGAAAAATTATCTGGATTACCAGATTATTACCAGAGATTATTGTTCTCTTCCCTGACTTTCTCCCAAACTCTGTGCTGAGCCACCTGGAACTTGGGGTGGTTGGAGACATGCACCCCTGTAGCCAGCACCACTTGGACTGTGCTGAATCAGTCTTAAAGCTAGTACAGCACTGAGTTTGGCCCACGGCGCCCTGTAACCACTATCTGGCTACTGCTTATGTTTGCTCAAAGATCTAGGGCTCTACAATCAGCAGATGGTGAAACTAGTCAGTCTTATGTCCTCCCTTTTAGAGTGACAAGTTCCCCCAGGCCCCACATGTGCACAGAGATGCTCTCTGGGAGCTGGAACTGGAGTCAAACACCTTCAAAATCTACCTGGCACTCTATTCTATTGTGGCTAAGCTGGTGTGCAAACCACAATACAAAGTCCTTCCTGCTCTTCCCTCCCCTTTTCACATCAGAGGAGACTTTATCCATGGCCATCACTATCACAGATCATGGTTGGGGGGTACTGCCAGGCTACTGCCAATGTTCACTTAAGGCCCCAAAACTCTTCACTCAGTTTGTGGTGAATGCTTCCAGGCCTTAGATTCACCCTTCATGGCAGTGGACTCCCCTCTGGCCCAGGGCAGGTCCGTAAATGCTATCTAAGAGCCAAGGCCTAAAATGGTAGCTCCCAAGAGCTCATATGGTACTCTATTCCACTATGGCTGAGTTCGTACCTGAAGCCAGCATGTCTCAAAATCTCACTGAAAACCCATGGCTTACTATCTGCAATTATTGCTGCTTGCTCTTCAGGGTGCAAGAGCTCTTCAGTCAGCAGGTGATGAATCTTTCCAGGATTTCACCCTTCCTTTAAAGCAGTAGGTTCCCTTCTAGCCCATGGTATGTCTAGATATGTCTAGATACTAAGTCCTGGAATAGGGGCCTTGTAAGTCTGTCTGGCACCCTATCCTACTGTGGCTGAGCTGGTATCCAAGATGCAAGACAAAGACCCCTTTACTTTTCCTTTTGCTTTTCTCAAGCAGAAGGAATCTCTCATCATAGCACCCACAGCTGTGAATATGCTGGGACTCATCTGAAGCCGGTCCATTTCAGAGTCTCATCCAAGGTCTGCAGTGTACTACCTGGGTATCACTGTTTGTTATTTAGGGCCCAAGGGCTCTTAATCAGCAGGTGATGAATCCTGCCAGTCCTGGGTTTTTTCTTTTCAAAAAAGTGGGTTTCCTTCTGGACCAGGGTGTGTCTAGATATGTTGTCTAGGAGCTAGGGCCTGGAATAGCAACCTCGTAACTCTGCCTTATGCCTCTCCTACTGTGGCTAAGTTGGTATCCAAGATGTAAGAAAAAATCTTCTTTACTATTCCCTCTCTTCTTCTCAAGCAAAATGAAGGAATGCTGTGTGGGCTTGTAGAAGGGTGCAACCACTCCCTTGGCTGCCCTCACTGGTATCTCAGTAGGTCTCATTTCCTCTTGTCCAATGGCTCTGAGCTGAGCTCAGTGCTAGAAGTTGCCTATGAATTGTAGTTATTCTGGCCTAGACAGCTTTTCAAGTTTATATGGAGCTCCAGAGCACTTTAGCCTGTGGTGGCCAAGGCTTGCCAAAACTCAAGTTCCACCTGCTGGGATGGGCTATTCCCCTCTGGCTAGGGCTGCTCCAATTGTTCCCTCCATGGGCAGGCATTAGTTGAGTTCAGCAGTTTTACTTTCTGCTGTGACAGGACAGCACTAAGTTCAAAACAGCATGCTGTAATTGCAGTGCTCTCTCTCTCTAACAAATGCATAGATTCTCTGTGACATGCAGCTGCTGCCAGGGGATGGGGGAGTTTGTCAGTGATACAAAACTGTCTTTCCTACCCTCTTCAGTGCCTCTTTCAGTGATATGATGTTAAAATCCAGTACTGTAATAGGTCACCTGATTTTTGGTTCTCATGAAGTTGCTTTTTTGTATAGACAGTTGTTGAATCTGGTGTTCCTGTGTTGGGGATGATTGGTGAAAGATTCTATTCTACCATCTTTCTCTGCCCTTCTTTATCCAACATGAATATATTTTGAGTTAATGATGCTGAGTCCTATTTAGAACCAATTAGTGATATAATATTTAAAGTTCACCTTAATATCAATGATCACATGAAATAGCCTGTGAAAAAGCTAACATGAACTGGTTTAACAGAGTTCTCATTTTATCTTTAATTTTTTGAAGTATGTATTTAGTTATTAATCTGATTCATTGCAACCAAATAATTTAAATTATGCATTTTACAATTAAGCCTTTTAAAATATGACCCTTTTATATTTCACATACAATAGTTAACAATCTTAATTTTTTAAAGAACAGTTCCGGTCCCAGTTAACTCATTTTTCCTTTCAGAAGACTCATAATCTCTACTTAATCTATTAATTAGTCAACAATGAGAGTTATTGAGTAGTTTGACATTCATAATATTTAACAGCCAGTAAGGGGCAAGAATTGACCAATTACCAAAAGCTTACATTTGAGCAGGATCCTGAGTAAACCCTCACGGGACAGAAATAAACGTTTAATTGCTGAATCAAAATGTGGTGCTGGGAGACCACAGCCATGTCTGAAATTGATACTGGGGGGCTTTGGACAATGTTATTTAGCTAGTCAGAAGTCTTTAAATATTTAACAATTGATATTGCTTTCCAAATATACATTTGCTAAATCCTAACCCAATAAAGGGTTAATCACTATTTTTATTTAAAGTGTCCACAATAAAAAATTTCAGTGGTGAAGCCAATGATAGGTGATATCAATCCAATTACTCATTCACTATGTTAAACAATTTTGTAGCTACCATTTTGTTCTGCAATGGGGAAAGCGGGGAAAGCATATAGTCCTTCAATTCAGACCTGGCTATTAATTCTAGCTTTGCCACTTGAGTAAAGTGCCTTTTGTAAACAACGTTCCCATCATTGTTTATGTTTTACGAGGATTAAATGAAGACAGAAATCTAGAATCTTATTACATATTTAATGAATAGTAGCTATATTTATTATAATAGTGAAGATTTTCCAGCTTTTGTTGAGATGTTTTTATTGCTCACTATACTGCTATTCATCTCTAATTGCTGGAAAGTTGCACCTTATTATAGTAGATTGTACTTTTTTTGTTCAAAGTATTCATTATTCTTCCCCATGAAAGGAGTATTTATCTTCATCCATTTAATATCAAGCTTTACCATATGACTTGCTTTGGCCAGTAAAGTATGAACAAACATGCCATGTGCCACTTTCAGAGAATAACTCCAAGTGTCAAAATTCAAGTTTGCCTTTAAACATTTTCTCCTTACAAGATTATCAGTGTCTGAGATAGAAGCTTCTTTGCTGGCCTGGGTACTGGGATGAAGAACACATGGAGCAGACTGACCTACAGTGGGTATATACTGTGAGTGAAACTTGTAATTTCATTTTTGTAAGCCACTGAGATTTAAACTTACAGATTACTATAACATAGCATTGCCTATTCTTGTTGATATGAAAATTGGTACCTAGGAGTGGGGTGCTGCCATAAAAAGAAGCTTAAATTTTGTGACTTTGGTTACAGGATGTGGCAGTAGGTGGCAAGAAAACTGTGTTTAGAGGCTGGGAATATGTCAACTCACGTTATGCAGATAAAATGCCTTTGGTAAAACAATCCACTGACATAACTTAGGAAGCAGATAATGTAGCCAAAGAGCCTGTGCTTTAAGAATGGGTGGGGGAAATAATATTGGTTGTGTGCTTTGGTCATTTGAAATAATCTACAAGAAAAAGGTGACCTTTAGAAATAATTTGCCGCACTGAATATGAGGATGAAAGAAAACATGAACAGGCCACAAATTCTGGAACTTTGCATGGTAGAAGATTCAACTTTTTCTCATGTCTAGCAAGTTTGGGTGTGGCTGTCAGGCCTTTTGTTAAAAACTTTATATTGATTCAGATAGCACCCAGCTAATTTTTTTAGTTGAAGAAAATGTCTCAGAACAAAGAGACTAAAGAATTGGCTCTCCAATGGACTACTAAGCTTACAACTAAGTCTAGAAAGAGCCATCTCTTGAAAAGAACTGTTGGTGTGGGTATTGGCACATGAAACAAACTCAAATAGATTAAAAGTTATTGTTTTCAAAGAGTGTTACTGCCAGAGAAATACCATCGTGGATAAAAATTGATAGTAATTGTTTGAGCCTTAAACTAACCTCAGGTCCCCAGTCTTCTCTGGGAACAAAACAAGCTGAGAAAGCTATTTATTACTCATAGCTGTGGCCTATTCAGATGTAGCCAAGAGGGGAAAGGAAGGACCTCCCGGAGGGCAGAATGAAGTGTTATAGAAAACAATGGACCAGGAAGCTACTCCCCAAAACAAAAACTAAGGTCTAATCAAGGAACAATTTTCACCCTGAGAATAGAGGGCTCCTACAACATGTGTACCTCAAGATTTCAGAATTATTCTGACCCAAAGACTGCTAGATGCCTCCCATTCCCCACTCTTCCATATAAGAGCATTAACTATGATCACCCTGTACTGTTTGTTGGATGTCAGAGGAGGATAGGAAGAGTAGGGCAGATGGCTTGTCCTTTTAATTAACAGGTCTTCACCTTAAGCAGAATGGATGAATAAGTTGAGGTATATTCATTAAAAAAATATTTCACAGCAATGGAAAATAACCATTGCTAAAACTCAACAATGAGTAACTCATAATATTGTTAGGTCAAGCAAAATTCCAAAGAATACATGCCATATAATTTCATTTACCTAAAATTTTAAAAAAACAAGCCAAGCTAACATACAGTGTGGAAAGTCAGAATAACAATTTCCTTTGGAGGACTGTTGACTTGTAGAGGAAGTATGAGAGAGTCACTTGGGTGTTAAAAAAGTTTTATGTCTTGATTTGGGTTTGTTTACGTGCATATAGATGTATGTACAATTCAAGCTGCACACTTAAATCTTGTACACTCTACCATATGTAAGATATGTCTCAATGATTTTTTTTAAGCTGTGTATATTTTTCTTGTCCTTTTATCCCCTAAGCCTCATGTCATTTAGAGGTTCAGTCTTTCTGAAATTCTTCTTATAAGTTCACCAAAACTTTTATTTTACTTTAACATTTTGCAACATTTTCATCATCTTTCCTATCTTTTTAACATGAATTCATCTTAATGCTCCAAATGCAATATATCTGGTTTCCTTAGACAAGCACGCTTGTTTCCCTTATATTAAAACTAGTTCTTCATGTCAGAATTTTATTTTAGAGAGTATAATCACTCTTCTGTTTTAGTTTCCTTCTTTTTGCCCATGAGACCACATATATAATTTTTTCATTTGATTTGAGACTCTGTTTTCCTAAAACTTTTATTTAAACAGACCCATAATCAGCATTGTTTCTCTACATCATCATGAACTCCAATGTGATACTGTAATTTTTCTCCAATAATTATTTCACTTCCCCATTATCAGCCAATTCACTCTAATTGGATTCAATTATTTGCAGCATGGATAAGGATAAAGAGATCAAAGGGTAGCTCTAGCTGTGTGAAGCCCTAAACCAAGCCTGTTCTTATAGGGTGTCCTTACAGGGTAGGAGGCTTCTGCCCTGGGGAAGATTCATCTGGTGAATCTAAGGAGCTATATCACTGGGTGCCAGAGCCAATTTTGTAGTGAGTACTGCATGACTGAATGAGCATACTACAGAAATGGGAATCATCCTTAATATCACCCAAAGAAAACACTCAGCTGTGCAGAAGTCTGCGCCACCAGTAATGGAGGCTACCAGAGCAGAAGCTCCAGTATCTGAGAAAAAACAGCAATCATGACATTCTAACATGAAAGCAGCAGCAAAACCCTAGTATTTATGCACTGTATGTATTTCAGCTGTGACATAGGCCTCCATCTTTGGTGGCAGAGAAAGAAAGTCAGTGGGAGCACATTCTAGGGTAACCAGAACCTGGCAGTGGTTAAGGAGTTCACCAGGCTGAAGGGTTGCTTTTGAGTTTCATTTCCAGGGATAAAGTGAAACAAATTGAGTTGGACTTTTGAATACAAGTAAGACTCCTGAGGGGTTTTTTTGTTTTTTTGTTTTTTTGTTTTTTTTTTGACATATATGAATTCTAGACAAAGGACATAAAGAGGAGAGGATGCATTTTCTGCTCAATTGTAAATTGAACCTTCTGAGTTTCATAAATAATTTTGGGCATATTAAGAATTATAGGCTGGGCATGGTGACTCATACCTGTAATCCCAGCAGTTTGGGAGGCTGAGGCAGAAGGATCACTTGAGGCCAGGTGTATTAGTCCATTTTCACACTGCTAATAAAGACATACCCGAGGCTGGGTAATTTATAAAGAAAAAGAGGTTTAATGGACTCACAGTTCCCCATGGCTGGGGAGACCTCACAATCATGGCAGAAGGCAAGAGGCATATCTTACGTGGTGGCAGGCAAGAGAGAATGAGAGCTAAGTGAAAGGGGCAACCCCTTATAAAACCATCAGAACTCAAGAGACTTATTCACTACCACAGGAACAGTATGAGGGAAACCACCCCCCATGATTCAATTATCTCCCACTAGGTCCCTCCTGCAACATATGGGAATTATGGCAGCTACAATTCAAGATGAGATTTAGGTGGGGACACAACCAAACCATATCACCAGGAGTCAGGAATTCTAGACCAGTCCAGGCAACATAGTGAGACCCTCACTCAATTAAAAAAAAAAGAAAAAGAAGAAAGAATTACAGACTCTCTTTCTTATTCTTTCTCCATAGAATTATGCATGCCACCTTCTTCATGATAAAGGTAGTATCACAGAGTGGTTAAGAACCCAGCCTTTGGAATGAAACAGACCTAGGATCAATGCTGAGTTCTAATTATCACAAGCTAGGTATTCTTATTTAATGCCTCAGACTCTCAGTTTCCTGTATTATAAAATAATATGTGCATATTTAATGGCATAATTTATGTGAAGTACTTAGCAGATTGCCTGGCACATATTGTAAGTTCAATAAGTTATTATTATTCTTATTATTCCATGGAATATATGTCTTCCATGGTATTTATTTTTTACTTTAATATGTATGTTTTCATGGTCTTACCATCAAGTTTCAGTTTATATATATATATCTTAATAATATTGACGAACATCTTTCCAGTTTTCATGCAGCACATATTGGATCTTGGCACAAAATATTCTAAATATTTTATTTATTTTTGTGCTAGAGCATGCTTGATTTTCAAATTTAAACTCAGAAAAAAACTACTTAGGCTTAAAATATGTTTAACATATTCTTTGATAATAAAATATTTACTGGTATTAAAAAACAAGAGTAGTTTATCAAAACAATTTAGAATGGTAATAAAAATGAAGATCACTTTCTAAAGAAAGTAGTATGTCTTTAATTCCTCATGTGTTTACATTAATGTTTATAGAGGATTTTTGTGTAATAAAATCTTTGTTAATACTTTGAAATCAAATATCCATAAATAAAAGGAAAAGGAGATAGGATCTCAATGTACTAGGTATTTAATAAATATTGATAAATGAGTAAATGAAAGAGCCCACAAATGCATAGCTTTTTGTTCAATAGGTAAAATGTATAAATATAAAACAATAAACATGATAAAACAATGTATATCATGAAATACTAATGATTAATCCTGGCAATTATTGTTTAAAAATTTCAAGTGCCACTGTGTTCTAAAGGACAAACCATATATATATATAAAGTAATTGCCATTCTGATATCATAGAAAGACTATACTAATCAACGTATACTAAACCAATATTTGAGTAACATTCAGGACTATGTTTCTCATGAAATCTGTTATATCAATTGATATTGGATAAAGTTCAAGCACCTTCTCAGGGGTTGAAATCTGGATGAAGGATGGAAACAAAGATGTTGGCGGGGCATGGTGGCTCATGCCTGTATGTAAATCCCAGCACTTTGGGAGGCTGAGGTGGGTGGATCACCTGATGACAGGAGTTTGAGGCCAGCCTGGCAAACGTGGTGAAACTCCATCTCTACTAAAAATACAAAAATTAGCTGGACGTGGTGGCAGACGGCTGTAATCCCAGCTACTCAGGAGGCTGAGGCAGGAGAGTTGCTTGATCCTGAGAGGCAGAGGTTGCAGAGAGCCGAGATCACACCATTGTACTCCAGCCTGGGCAACAAGAGCAAAACTCCATCTCAAAAAAACAAAACAAAACAAAACAAACAAACAAACAAAAACAAAGATGTTAATAAATGGCAAGGTACCAAGTTAATGGTGGTGGTGAGTGATATGAGTTTTATAGCCTACCTTATTTAACATCTCTATTAATTGTAGGAGTAGACAGCTTGTAACAAAACTTGCAGAAGATCACACATTAGGAAATACCACAAGCACCACCGAAAACCAAGAAGTAATGGTAGATGTAAAGACATTTAAAAACAAAAACTGCCATTAAATATACTGAAAGAAGATGTATCAGTAATAGTGAAGATTTCAAACTCTACTGTTCTCATTTTCTGAGTTTCTAAGGCAGAAAACTAAATAAGCATCTAAAAACATAAATGCAATCTTTGAGGTTAATGATTATTTTCTCTAAGTTATTTTATGCATTGTCCTAAGCTATTTGTAAGCATTTTTTTTTTAGAGCTCATCACTGTCATGGAGATACTAAAAGCCATGTTTAGAGAGCAAATTTCACTGTGTCTGTCTGAATAGGATACTAATTTAGATGTTCCTGGTCCATATCCTGTATCTCTACACATGAGTCCTTGTTTTGTGGTGGAAACAGTCATTCCAAGTTATCAAAAAAAAAAAAAAAAAAATGGGACTATGGCCATGAACAGCAATCCACAGGGCAGAATTTCTACCACTTTTGTCTTCTCATGCCACAAACTGCCGGTCTGAACTGTTAGGTATTATGCAATCTCTGACATGCTTGATGCTCAACTTATCTTTCTCCTATCACCTGTTGCTGAATGATTTTTGGTCCTTTCATTTCCTCTGGAGGTTCTCTCTAGTCTTAGCATCCTAGCTGTCTCATTTAGAGTGTTCAAGAGGACTAATGCCCCATCTGATAACTGACAAATGCCACTGCCACTGTTTGGAAAATCTATTGTTGTCTCAAAGTCAACGTTTCTAAAGAGAATTAATTATCTTTTGTTGTTGTTGTTGATCCCTAAGAAGATTCCTCTAGTGACTTTTCTGTCTGTCAGTGGTGACAGATTTCACCCAGGCCAATAGGAATGGAAACTAGAGTTGTCTTTGGCTTTTCTATATTCATGACCTTCTGTATTCTATTGTTCACGTAGTCTCTTTGAGTCTTCACTCTAAATTCACATTAATCTTCCTCTTTCCATTCACATTTTTACTTTTCTTGCCTAGGCCCATATAATTTCTATTTGTATGATTATAATAGCCTTGTGGGGCAAATAAAATAAAAATAATGGGTTTAATGATACTATAAAAGTAAGCACATATAACTAAAGGAAAAAGATTGTCACCATGTCACCCTTCCATAAAAGAATACCCAAATGCTCAGGGATAGGGGAAAACAAACAAACAAACAAACAAACAGGCAAACAAACAAACCAAGGTCAATTTAATACAACCTAGATATACCTGGGGTGCATAAGCTTTTACTGGAAGTGAAGGTCTGGTTTTTCATGGTTTTGACCATGTATCATTATGTATCCTTGGGTGAAGACCAATCAGCATTAGGATTATTAGTAAAGAAGAGCAGTGCTGGGTTCACATAAATATATGATAAAAACATGTTTAAATAAGGAGATATGCAGGTACTGAGGGCATCCCAGGGAGTGAGCACACTACTGTGAGGGTGGCAACTTGGAAGAAGATGAGAGCAAAAGCAAGGGAAGTAGTGTTTAATTCATTTTCATCTTTTAAAATAATAGTAAATATGTATTAAGCCTTTAAAATATGTTGAGCAAAAATACAAACTAATTATATGCATTTTGTCCTCACAACAGCCCCATGACATAGATATGTTTTAACTCTATTTTTATAATTGATGGGTGAGGATCCAAACGTATCACAAATGTGGACCCTTCTCTCTGTATCCATAACTACCACCACGGCCCAAGCTCCCATTGTCTGTCTTTGTAATGCTCTCCTAATCTGCCCCCCTGCACCCACTTTTGCCCTCATCAATCCTTCTTACTGAAGAATCTAGAATGATCTTTTAAAAATTCATATCATATCACATCATTCCTCTAATTTAAATCTTTCAGAGGCTTCCTCTATGGTCTGAATGTGTCCCTTCAAAATTGATATGTTGAAACCTAACCCCCAAAATGACAGTAATAATAGGTGTGGGCCTGTGGGAGGTGATTAGATCATGAAGACAGAGCCCTCATGAATAGTATTAATGCCCTTATAAAAGAGGCCCTAGGGAGATAGTTTGCCCTTTCCACCATGTGAGGACAAGGGAGAAGGTTCTATGAGGCATCCGCCCTCATTAGACACTGAATCTGTAGGCACATTATTCTTGGACGTCCCAGCCTCCAGAATTCTATCCCATAGGTTTTGGTAGGTTGTGTTTCCATTATCATTTGCTTCAAGAAATTTTCCAATTTCCTTCTTAATTTCTTCATCGACCCACTGGTTATTCAGGAACATATAAATGGTTGTTGTTTATAAGCCATCTAGTCTATGATATTTTGTTATTAGCAGCCTGAAGACTAAGATACTTCCCACTGTATTTAGAATAAAATCTAAAGTTGCTCATAATTGGTCCAAGACTGTGTGTGATCTGATGCCCGTTTCTTTCTCTTCCCACATTTCTGGTCAAACTTACATTCTTTACAATGCCTTTGCCACCTTGGCCTCAGGTTACTTCCTCTAACGTCCAGATTCTTCCTTCCTTGGAAATTTTGCCCAAATTATTCCCTTTGCCTCAAACATTTTTGTCCCAATCCTTTAGTTTGCTCATTTCTACTCATTCTTCAGGTTTTAGCTTAAATTTTACTTTCTCAGAATGGCCTTGTTTTGTTGTTCTTTCAAAAAGAGTTTTCCTTATGTGATGTTTAAGTCCTGGTTTATTAAGCTATAATTTAAATACAGTAAAATTTATGGTTGATGACATTTAGTAAATGTAAACTGCCATATAACCACCAGTAATCAAATATAGAATATTTTAGTTTATTTCAAATATTCTTTTGTTTCCGTTTGAAATCAGTTCCTTTTCCCAACTCCTAGCCCTTGGCAACCACTGATTTCTGTCCCTATAAATATGCCTTTTCCAGAATGTTATATAAATGGAAGCATACATAATATAACCTTTTATGTCTGGCTTGTTACTTGTCATAATTATTTTGAGATCCATCTATCTTGTTGCATGTGTACATCATAACTTGTTTATCTGCTCACCAGTACATGGAAATTTGAGTCGTTTTCAGTTTTGAGCAATAATGAATAAAACCATCATACATAATTGGCACAGATTTTTATATGAATGTATGTTCCATTTTTCTTGGTAAGTAACTAGAAGGAAAATTATTTAGACATGTAAAATGTATATTTATTGTTATAAAAATTGCCAAACTGCTTTCCAGAGTGTTTGTGCCTTATTGCATTACATTAGAAATACGTGAGGGATCAGTTGCTGCTTACACTTGCCAGCATTTAATATTGTCAGTTTTTAAATCTTATTTTTATAAGTGTGTAATGAATATAGTTTTATTTTGCTTTATCTTGATGAGTAAAATTGAATATATTTTAATGTGTATATTTGCAATCCGTAACTCACCTTTGATAACCTATCTTCAAATCTTTTGCCTACTTTTATTGAGTTGTGAAAAGTTCCTTGCATATTATGAATAAAAATTCTATATCAGATATATGTTTTGCAAATACTTATTCACAGCCTCTGAGTTATCCTTTTATTTTGTGAGTGTATTTACAAAAGCAGAAGTTTTACAGTTGAAAATTCTATTTATCAGTCTTTTATAGTTCTTTTATGATTTCCATTTTGTACTTTTACATCACTAATGGTCACAAAAAAGTATCTGCTCTGTATTTATTTTCTAAAATTTTATAGTCTTGGATTTATGATCCATTTTCAGTTGACTTTTGTATTTTAGCCTATAGATAGAGAATTTTTGGTACATAAATATTTATTGGTTTGGTTTTGAATAACTATATAATGTCTAAGTTAACAGGTGTGGATCTTTGGAGGGTGATTAAATCATGAAGATAGAGCCCTCATGAATAGTAATGATGCCCTTATAAAAGAGGCCGTAGAGAGATAGTTTGCCCTTTCCACCATGTTAGGACACAGGGAGAAAGCTCTATGTTCTGCATGTTTGGGGAACTCATGAATGAACTGCAGCTGACATATTCAAATCTCAGCTATACTCTTCAATGCCTATTCTGCATTAGCTCTTGTTTAATCTACCTAAACATAATATTATGTCACTTCCTCACTGAAAACATGAAGAGATGAATGCCCACAAAACACAGTGTTAACTCCTCAGTTTAGCTTTTAAGGTCCTTCATAATCTGGGCCTAACCTATATGATATAGTTTGGATATTGGTTTCCACACAAATCTCATGTTGAAATGTAAGCTCCAGTGGTGGAAGTGAGGCCTGGTGGGAGAGGTTTGAGTCATGGAGGCAGATCCCTTATGGCTTGTGGCTATCCTCACAATAGTGCATGGATTGTTACAATATCTCGTTGTTTAAAAGTCTGTGGCAACTCCCCACCTTTCTCTTGTTCCTGCTGTCACCATGTGCTACACAATCTCCTGCTTCATCTTACACATGATGTAAGCTTCCTGAGATCTTCACCAGGGGCTGAGCACATGCTAGTCCCATGCTTCCTATAGAGCCTGCAGAATCATAAGCCAATTAAACTTCTTTTCTTTATAAATTACCCAACCTCAGATATTTCTTTATAGCAACAAAAGAATGGCCTAACACTGAAAATTGATGCCAAGAGTGGCATGCTGCTATAATGATACCTGAAAACGTGGAGACAACTTTGAAATTGGGTAATAGGCAGGAGTTGGAAGAGATTGCAGGTCTCACAAGAAGACAGAAAGATGAGGAAAAGTTTGGAACTTCACAGAGACTGGTTAAATGGTTATACCAATATGATGATATAGTGATATGGACAGTGAAGTCCATGCTGATGAGATCTCAGATGGCAATGAGGAACTTATCAGGGAGTGGATCAAAGGTCACTTATGTTCTGTCTTAGCAAGGAGCTTGGCTGAATTCTGTTCATGCCCTACCGTTCTATGTAAATTTGAACTTTAGAGTGATGACGTAGGATATAGCAGAAGTTCAAATTTGAACTTAAGAGTAATGAAATAGGATATCTCATTTATAAGCAACAAAGAAATTTATAAGCAGCAAAGCACTCAGAAATAGTGTGGCTGCTTCTAACAAGCTATATTCAGATGTAAGAGTAAACAAATGACTTAAAGTTGACATTTATATTTAAAAAAGAAGCAGAATAAAAAAGTCTGGAAAATTTGCAGCCTGGTTATGTAGTACATAAATAAAAAGCATTATCAGTAAATTTGTTTGAGTTCTTTGTAGATTCTGGATATTAGCCCTTTGTCAGGTGAGTAGATTGCAAAAATTTTCTCCCATTCTGTAGGTTGCCTGTTCAGTCTGATGGTAGTTTCTTTTGCTGTGCAGAAGCTCTTTAGTTTAATCATATCCCATTTGTCAATTTTGGCTTTTGCTGCTGTTGCTTTTGGTGTTTTGGACATGAAGTCCTTGCCCATGCCTATGTCCTGAATGGTACTACCTAGGTTTTCTTCTAGGGTTTTTATGGTATTAGGTCTAACATTTAAGTCTCTAATCCATCTTGAATTAATTTTCGTATAAGGAGTAAGGAAAGGATCCAGTTTCAGCTTTCTACTTATGGCTAGCCAATTTTCCCAGCACCATTTATTAAATAGGGAATCCTTTCCCCATTTCTTGTTTCTCTCAGGTTTGTCAAAGATCAGATGGCTGTAGATGTGTGGTATTATTTCTGAGGACTCTGTTCTA
>NW_016805896.1:5616325-5645598 GCF_001698545.2 Rhinopithecus bieti
AAAAAAAAAAAAGACAATTAACCCAGTGAGGAAGGTCATCAGTTCCTGCAGTCATCCTAGTTGCTCTTCAGCCTTTGGCCCTATATTGGCATTCGTGAGGTGCAAAGGTCAGAACTAAATCCAACGAAATATGGCATCTTGATTTTTCCCCCAAAATAAATATTTCCTGGGAAAGTCAACATTGAAAAACAATAGGAAAATCATATAAAAGCATAGATTTTCAGATCATAGTCTATTGACACAAAAGTAACTCTATTTTTGGCACTGGGTATTAGATAGCAATATTTGGGGAGCTGGCCAGGAGTTACCCTCTGACCTCACTCTGTCTAAGTTGAATTTTAAACAAAGGCTCTCCAGATACAGGCCAAGGTACATTTGGATTGGGACTGCTTCCAACTTTTGGTAAAGTATTCATCTGTTTCCAGGATCTGTTTTTAAGTCCTTTTACCAGTTGAATTGATTTGCATCTATTTTTATGCAGGATGGGATGGGGCATTTTTTTTCTCTTGAAATACAGTTCCTGCTGATACCTGGGGTTTCTTTGATTGCAATATGGTAGTCCCCCATTATCCATGCTCTCACTTTTTGCAGTTTTAGTTACCCATGGTCAACCACCACCCAAAAATATTAAATAGAAAATTCCAGAAATAAACAATTCATAAGTTTTAAATTGCATGCTCTTCTGAATAGTGTGAGGCAATCTCACACTATCCTGTTCCATCCTGCTTGGGATGTGAATCATCTCTTTGTCAAGGGTATCCACATTGTACATGCTACCCTTCCACTAGTCACTTAGTAGCCATCTTGGTGATCAGATCAACTGCTGTGCTATTGCAGTGCTTGTGTTCAAGTCACCCTTATTTTACTTAATAATAAAGGACCACACAGTGCAAAATTTAAAAAAAAAAAAAAAAAAAAAAGCATTATCAGGAGAAGGATTCAAATAGGCTGCACAGCAACCACTTCCTAGGAAGATTTGCCTAATTAAAAGGGAGCCAGGTGCTGATAGCAAAGACAATGGGAAAAAGACCTTGAAAACTTTTCAGAGATCTTCAGGGCAGCCCCTCCCATCACAGACCCGGAGGTCTAGGAGGAAAGAATTGTTCTGGGGGCCAGGTCTGGGGCCCTGCAGCTTTGGGACACTGCTCCTTACATCCTGGCCACTCCAGTTCCAGTCATGGATCAAAGGGCCCCAGGTACAGCTAGGGCCACCACTCTGGAGGGCACAAGCTGTAAGCCTTGATGGCTTCCATGTGGTGTCAAGCCTGTGTGTGCACTGAGTGCAAAAGTAAAGGAGGTTTGGAAGCTTCTACCTAGATTTCAGAGCATGTATGAGAAAGCCTGGGTGCCCAGGCAGAAGTCTACTGAAGGAGTAGAGCTCTCACAGAGAACCTCTACTAGAAGAGTGGTAAGGGAAAATGTGGAATTGGAGCCCCACACAGAGTCCCCACTGGGGTACTGCCTAGTGATGCTGTGGGAAGGAGGCTGCTGTACTCCAGACCCCAGAATGGTAGAATCACCAGAAGCTTGCAACCTCGGTATGGAAAAGCCATAGTGATAGAGCTGCTCAAGGTCTTGGAATCTCACCTCTCATACCAGTGTGTGCCCTGGATTTGGAACACAGAGTCAAAGGAGATTACTTTGGATCTTTAAGGTTTAATAACTGCCCTGCTGGGTTTCAAACTTAAACGGGGCCTGAGGGACTGTTTACCCAATGACTGACTGTACTCTCATTGTTTCTTGGAAGTAAATAACTTGTTTTGATTTTACAGACTCATAAGTGAATGAATTTATCTCCAGATGGTAGACTGGACGTGGACTTGGGACTTTTGAGATAATGGCAGAATGGGTTAAAATGTTGGGGGACTATTGGGAAGACATGATTATATTTTGCAGTGTAAGAAGGACATGAAATTTGGGGGCACAGGAGCAAGGGCTGAATGATGTAGTAGTTTGGATATTTATCCCTGCTCAAATCTGATATTGAAATGTGATCCCCAACATTGGAGGTGGGGCCTTGTAGGAGGTATTTGGGTCATGGGGGCAGATTCCTCATGGCTTGGTGGTGTCCGCATGACAGTGAGTGAGTTCTCAGAAAATCTAGTTCTTTAAAAGTGTGTAGCACCTTTCCCCTGCACTTTGCTCCTGTTCTCACCATGTTATACACAGGTTCCTGCTTCACCTTCTGCCATGATTGTAAACTTCCAGAGGCCTTCACCAGAAGCTGAACAGATGTCATGCTTCCTGTACTGAAGAACCATGAACCAGCTAAGCCTCTTCTCTTTATAAATTGCCTAGCCTCAGGTATTTCTTTATAACAATGCAAGAATGGTCTAACACACTATATAATTAAATGCATTTCATATTCTCTTTAACATGATCCACATGACTCACCCAATTGGTTTCTTCAATTTTCTTTGATATAATTCGTCTCCCAAGCAATGCCAAAGATCAACTTGTTGGACTCCTCTCTCCTCCGTTTAACCAAACAATTCCAATCCATGCTTTGGAACCCAGTCAAATACTTCAGGACATCTTCGCTAACACTCCAACATCAGATTAGCTCAACAAGTATGAAGCTGAATTGTCTTCTGAAATATTTTGGCATTTTATTGTTTACACTACTCATTCTAGAATTTTACCTCATACTTTCTGGCATCAGAAATGTCTCTCTTGGCTAATTCTGTAAGATCAGGAGCACTTTATTCATTAAACATGTGAATAACATTAAAACCTGCTATATGTTGGGAAATCTACAGTCCAGGGTTTTGAGATTAATAACAAAGATATGGTCTCTGCCTTTGAGTACTTAAAGTTTATTAGAGGAAATAAAATGAGAAATTATAAATATACTGAGGTTATAGATGGAAAATTGTGAGAAATTATGAAGATGTATAATAGCAGAGGGACCTCATGCCATTTCATGCTTTTTTTCATTAGTTTTTATTAATTTTATGCTTTTCTTTTTTCTATGCTGTATGTTTTTTAGATTTCAAAATTAATATATTTTCTTATGAATCTACAAAGGTACTCAAAAGTTAAATTAATTAAAAGAATGTGGTGCTAAGATATCTATGAATATATGGATGCGTACAATGAATAGCAGTGATATTCCATATATATGCAAGGAAAATAGATTGTTGAATAAATTGCATTGGCAAAAATTAGCTCTCAATTTAACAACAAAATGTTAATTCAAATATCTGCATCTCTTATACACACATGCTCAATTCTAGATGTACTTACAATATAAATATAAAAGATGTAACACGTAACACTGTTAGAAAATATAGACTACTTTAACGTTCTTGAGGTAGAAAGTGCTTTCTTAACAAAACTTAAAACCCAAAGACCCCTGAAAAGCAATGGGCAAAGGGCATCAGCTGCAATTCATGATTGAATAAACATCCCATAAAAATGAAAAGATACATTATGTTAATAAGAGCCAAAGATTTATAAATTAAAACAGCAGGCCAGGTGGGGTGGCTCATGCCTGTAATCACAGCACTTTGGGAAGCCAAGGTGGGCAGATCACCTGAGGTCAGGAGTTCAAGACAAGCCTGGCCAACATGGTGAAACCCCATCTCTACTAAAAATACAAAAATTAGCCAGGCATGGTGGTGCATGCCTGTAATCCCAGCTATTTGAGAGGCAGGAGAATTGCTTGAACTAGGGAGGCGGGGATTGCAGTGAGCCAAGATCATGCCTGGCTGACAGAGCGAGACTCTGTCTCAAAACAAAACAAAACAAAAACAACAACACAAAACAGTAATAAGATATAAGATATGTTAACAATATCAAATGAACAAAGTTTACAATGTTTTCAATGTCTGATTTTAGTAAATGTCACAGGGAAACACATCACACTTATTTTACACATAAGTGTGCATTGATACAACATTTCTGGAGAACTATCTGAAAAAAATACATCAAAATCTTTAACTATGTTCTGACTCTATGAATAATAAATATGTTCATAGGAATTTCACATAAGAAAATGATCAGTCAAGTGTAAAATGGTATATTTATTAAGTCAAAAAATTGGAAATAATTACTTATTAAAATAATTATTTAAAAATTTTAAATAATAACTTATAAAAATAAATTATGGCCCATCAATTCAATGAAATAAGTGGCAATTGTTCAAATAAATATATATAAATATATAAATATACACACACAGCCCTTGTCGCTGAGTGAAAAAAGTAGGTTCAAATATGGTATATATAGTGTGACTGAGCCATTTTACATATATGTACAAAATGTGTGCATGTGCATGTGTGTGTGTATATTTACATCAGAGTACTAATAATATTTATCTCTGGGCAACAGGGTTTGAAATGAAAACAATTTATATTTAAACAGCTTTGATATCATTTGAGTTCTGTTTATTATGTGTGATGATTTTTATAATATATGTTAAAGTTATCCATATTCATCATAGAAAAACTGGAACAGGAAAAAAAAAATCACACAACACAGGGACAACCACTGTTCAGATTTTGCTGCATTCCCTTCTGCAAAGTTTTTCTATGCCTATATACAGGTGTTTAGATATATTTGAGGTCATAATACAGAAAGAGTTTATAGCTGGTATTACTGGGTCTCTCATTCACCAGTCCATTCACTGGGCATTCATCACCTTTTCATGGAAAACTCCAGTTTATGTTATGGGGAATGCAAAAGAAGGAAAGAAAATATTGAGAAGAGAAGAAATCTGCCAATAAATAATTCTCATTTACCTAAGTTATTCATTCAGCAAGTATTTATTTGAGGGCCCTTTACCTGCTGGGCACTGTTCTAGATGTGACAAGCATGTAAAAACCAAGCAATTTTCTGTTCTTAATGAAAACAGAAGCCATCACTATTCGTTTGACATTTCTTAGTTTTTGAATGAATAAAGACATGTCTGATCTTCACATGATCTATCAGGCATTTAGTGTATTAACCATGTTAAAATTATTTAAATGACTAGAGATTTTTCTCTTGAGGCTGAGGTCACTATCATTTAAATTTCTTCCAGTGAACATATGCTTGCAAACCCATGCCAGCTGAATTAATGAGCAGAAGATAAATGTGTCTACTGATGGAGAAGAAGAAAGGACCAACAGAAAGCCACATGTAGTCAGGAAATGAATTCAACATTTGCCTTTGTTATAGGGCCAAAATGTGGGATGAAGACAAAGACCATATGGAAAATTATTATTGATATCAATAAAATTATGGTAGCTATGAACACATTCCTTCCTGTTCCTTGCTCTGATATTCTCTATTGCTCTTCTATTTTGTATTGGGGAACTGGCTTCTCCAATGACAAATGCAGATGCAGACAGACTGGTTAAAGCTAAAAGCGTGGTGACCACCGTGGTGATCAAGTAGAGGCCGTGGTCCAGGAACCAGGCAGGTCCTTGCAGGGGTGTGGCAAGGCAATGACAAAAACAGGCAATCAGGCTTTCATGGGAGGAACTGAGACATCAAAAAGTTCAGCAAGTTGCACTGTAGATGGGATACAGATAGAAAATATGTCTCCAAAACAAGGTAAGGGTTTAATTATTAATGCAGAGTGTTAGGCTAGAGAGATACCAGGTTTATGGCTTGATTCATTTTTTGTTCCTCTTGAAAAATCAGGTCTTAGAGCTACAGATGAGGCCTAAACCACAAATAAAACTTCACTCTACTCAGCTGTGGAAACAAGCTTTGAAAGAAACTCATTAAATAAGGTTATATCCCCTTAATAGTTTGAAATCCCACAACTTATAGGAAAATTGGAAAATCATGATTCTTACATAGAATCACATCTTTCTAGATCCTCTTATTACTACTGTGGACCCATTACTTTAACTTCCTGAGCCTTTCTCCCCCTTCCCCCAACACATTGTAGTGCTATTGTGAAGATGTCACTATCCCCTTTTCCTTTATTTCTACTTTCATTTTAGATGAAAATGAAAATTACATTGAAAATATTGTTATGGTAGAGATCACTCCTGACATCTTGGTATTTGTGTAAAACAAAAGCTGGTGCCCCTCTATGAAGAGGTTTAGATAACTTTATACTCTGCATATATGCCTAGGTTTGGTCAGTTAACAGGTAGATTGGATGTAATAGAAAAGGAATTTTATCTTTTCCTAATATAATGCCTAAGTACTACCTGTTCAACCCCAAGGTCTCCATTCTCAGCCTGGGTTATGTTAGGGTTCCCTGAGGTTGTGCTGTGTACTGCCCGTATGGCTGTGGGTAGTGACCCTGTATACCCTTGTCATGTTATACATAAAATTTAATTTTCTGGTGGTGAGAAATCTCTTAAATTATTTCACATTTGCATACCTTAACCCAAAAAGAGAAGATGGCAGTCAATCTCTTTTTTCATGTATTTATTTATTTATTTATTTTGAAATTTCTGAAACAATGATAAAGAAACCTGCATTTGTTATAGGTAGAAGGAGCTTAATGGAATATGTTGGTTTTGCTCTATATGGCTATTTGTAAGTATGAGGAAACCGAATGCCCTCTGGGAAGTAGAAATCACTTTTCCAGTGCAGTATTTTAATTACGTCTTTTCACCTGAGCTCCAGGGCAAAAGTTCCATTTTTTCCCTGCTCATTATTAATAAACCCCACAAGTACAGGGTTTTAAAATTTCATATTTTAAGTGAATTTTGCATGCAAAATTTTCTGAAATGACGATTAGCTATGTAGTTAAGATAATATGTTGGCTCTGGGGTTTCTTCACTTCATACAAATCTTTATATCCTACTTGGATTGACTACACTCCGTGCACATGGAAATACTTATTCATACACAATATGCATGTTGCTGAAAGTGTGTTCAATAGCTTGTGGTGATTATTGTTTGTATGCTACATACATTTGAAACATATGGCAACTATATTTGTTTTTTGTTTTTTTTTTTTTGGTCTATTATTTGTGTTGGGTGTGATATTGTTCACTATGCAGACTTGCAAGCATTTTGAAATTAATTAACCTGAACAAAATTGAATTCACCAGTCTAGGTTCCTTAATAATATCCTGCCTAAGACATTAAATAATAAATGAGAGGAGAATGGATGTGGGGAGATTCCAAGGAGACAGAATGAGAGATCAGGCCTCCTGAATTTTTATTCCCCATTCTACCATTGTGTCCCTCTGTGCTCTTGAGTCAGCCACTCTCTGCTTTTGTTTTCCTGGCTGTAGCATGAGAGTAATAGCAAGCCTGGGCGGTATTGTAGTGAGAGAGAATGAATGCCTAAAATGTGCTTTGAGAGCCTCAAGTAAAACACACTGTGCCACGTGTGGAAATTATTGGTTCATTCTTCATGCACTTTTGGTCCTTGCCCTCTAGGCTCAGACTGCCAGCCAAGGCACCAATTACTGTGGATGGGGCTGTTGGTTCTTATGATGTGAACACCTGTCCTCCAGCAAATGAGTTGAGATAACACATACCAATTTACTCTGTGTGTCATACACCCTACAAATTGAATCTCCAAAATACACTCAGAGTTGAATAATAAATGACACTGGGTTTAAATGACAGGAAATAGATGCAATACAATTGCTTGGGCATCTGTGTCCACCCAGGCCTTTGTCCACCCAGTCTGCTGCTGTAACACCACGCCAGACTTCCCTCTGCATTTTCAGAGCTGACTAAGGGGCCATCTGTATGGGGAAAGTCAGTGCAGAATTGCTGGCTTCCCTGGGACAGCCTCGGGCTGATTAATTCCGTCAAGGCAGGGCTTGGCAGACCCTGACCCATGCTGCTTATCAGATAACACAAAATTGCAACCTAATACAATTCCAAGGACCTTCAATTTATATTTTAAGAAACACTCTTTAGGCAGTGGGACAAACTGCCACCATAAAAATTGTTACCCTGAAGTTTACAGGAGAAAAAAATTCAGAGGGTAAAAGGAAAAAGAAAAGGAAGCATAGGGTATGGGTTGAGGGAATGGACTTTCAAGGGCAGCAAATGCGGGTGTGAACCTTGGCCAGCTTTTTACCAGCTGTGTGACTTTTGGCAACGTCATGAACCAAAATTTCCCCACTCTTCAGTTTCTTCACTCAACTCTAAGTTGAGACCATGCCTAACTTGTTCATCCTTGTAACCCCGATCCCTGGCACAGTATTTGGCACACTGTAGATGTTAAGAAACAATGGATGAATGTAAGATTTTTCTGGAGTCATTTTTTGCTACTTGGTACAGATAGGGATTTAACCAGACAGGATAGGCACACAACCATCTGTGTCAGCTCACTCCGGTGCCTTCCCGTGGTCTCTATGGGAACCACCTCTGGGTGAGGGAGAAAAGAGCTTCTTCAGAGTTTGGCCTGCTCTGTTTAAGCGCCCAGCCAGGAGGTTAAGCATAATGCTTAAGCTCGTTTTGTACCAAATTAACTATCTTCCCTCAAATAATATATAGTGCACAGGAAAGATTTCATATTTGGTACATTTCTGATACTCTTCACCTATTCGTATATTTATAGAATTGTGCATATGTAGAATGTTGCAGTGTTTCTAATGGTTTTCTTTCAGTTAATGAAGTGACCCTCAAATAAGAACAGATGCATGCACCTCCCATGGCTGTGTTTTATGTAGATACCTACGTACATCCATTTTTCCTCTGTTTCCTATTTTTAATTACATGCTAATCCATCAGAACTGCGTTGCTCCAGATACTCTTTTCTATGGCCATTCACACTTAAAATATCCTCTCAAGATCAAGAGGAAAAGTGAGGATAAGAACAAAATAGGTACTAATTTATTCACCTTTATTTTATGTCCTCCAATCTTTAGCTAGCACCTCCTTTGGCTAAATCTAGCAAGAAGCCAGTTGACAGAGTATCTGAGAAACGCCTTCAGGGCTTAGCTTCTTGTGTTCCAGGGTGGAACAGAGCTAGGAGGAGGCATGAATCTTAAGGCGGACCAGCTCCGAACCAGCACAAAGCACTTAGTGCTTCACATTATGTTTGTTTATGTAGATGTCTCCATTCTAAGAATGCAAGCTGCCTAGAAACAGAAACTGTATCTTTTTCTGCTTTGTATGCCCTGCTACCTGCACGTTGCTTTGAGTAGAAGGTAAGCTTAACAAGTATCAGATGGGTGGATTTATTTGTGGAGTTAAGTAGTATTCTTCCCAGAAAACATGATTGTATTTTTAGGGGGATAGGTTTGGACCTGTAGGAGCCCATGGTCTAGTAATGGATATAAATGGGCATGTAGCATAGTAGGGAGGGGACTGAAGGAAGGATCAACTAAGAATTATTTACAGTTCTTCAAAAGGCCCTGTTAAATTTGACAAATACATCTGAGCAAAATCTTAGCATTAGCTTGGCTTTGGATCTTTTGTGGTTTCCCTTAATCGAGAACAGCTTGACCCAGACAGTGGTTACTTCTTCAAAGTGGTTTCCAGAAAGAAAACTCAGAGCACAGAACTGAGAAGAACCTGTTAAAGCCACAGCTGACTTGCAGACCTCAGGTGATTTGAGCAAGAAATATGTGTTTGCTGTTGTGAACTGATAAGGTGTATGTATTATGAGATGATAAGGTATATGTATTAATTTTCTATTGGTGCTGTAACTAATTGCCATAAACTTATTAACTTTATCAACACCAATTCATTCTCTAGTTCTTTTGGACTAAAGTCTGACATGGTTTTACTCAGCTAAAATCAAGATATTGGCAGGGCTATGTTCTCTTTTGTAGACTCTAGAGAAAATCTGTTTCCTTGCTTTTTCTGACTTCTAGAGACTGCTCACAATCCTTGGATCATGGCTCCATTTCATCATCTTCAAAGCTGGCAATATAGCATCTCTGACCATTATTCCACACTTACATCTTCTACTGAATGTCTCTTTCTGCCTTCCTTTTCTAATTTCAAGGACCCTCATGATTTCATTGGGCTCATCCAGATAATTCAGGACCATCTATTTCAAGGTCAATTGATTAGCAATCTTAATTTCTCTTCGTCATGCAGCCTTAACATATTCACAAGTTCTAGGGATTAAAATGTGGACATTCATTCTTGGGGGTTATTATTCCGCAGTATGGGTATTGTAATTAAGGCATCAAGCGTGATGATGTTGCTAAACCGACAGAGAACTAGGAACTACTTTAAAAATGAACATGAAACAGCAGCTACTTGTGGTTGTTTGAAGTCACAAGATAAAATATAAAGCAGAATAACATTAAATTTGATGACCTGGCTGTATGCCCAGTAGCCCAGTACTGCCTCTAGCTATAGCACCTTGGGCAAGTCATTTGATTTCTTCTATTCCTCTTAATTTTTTCAACTGTAACATGGAAATAATAACTCTAGTGCTATTTATTTTTCAATAGATCAAATCAGTATGTGTATATATACATATGTGTGTGTGTATGTGTCTATATGGTTTGTTCTTTCTCTGTAATATATGTATACACACACACACACACACACACACACAGAGTTGGTAATAGGGTCATCAGATTCAACCTTCCTCCAAATTTCTCTTTTAAATGCATTCTGCTTTATGTGTCTACTTATGGGCTTGTAACTGATGTTTTGAATATAGAGTAGGTTAATTCACTTTTCATTGAAAAGTAATACGTCTTCCAAAAATGCACACCTTCTTAATCTCTTCATCAATGGTAACTGTTCAGACTTACTCAGTAATCAACAAATGAGATTAAGGTCTAATTTTAATTGATTTAAAGTCCTATGTTTGGAAACAAATATGATATGCTTGTATACACTTTTGTTCTACATTGTGAAAATTTTTTTGTACTTAATATTTTATATCATATCAACATGGTCTTGACAATTCCAACTTCAATTATATAGGTATTTCAATGGAAAACTCTCATTAGAATGAACATATACAATTGCTTTTCCTTTTGTTGGGGATTTGGCTTGGCATTCACTGTCTGTGACCATTTTGACCGACACTTAAGGCATCCCTGGGTAAGTAGCTGTCTCACTCAATAGAAGATGGAAGCTGTTCTTCTCCCAGCATCTGTGGAATGGAAGAGTTTATCTAATCATTCCACATGTGTTAATAAGAGATCAGCATATTATAGATAACAAAAGAATTCATATATTTCTATATATTTTATTCTTCTGCCTTTTTAAAACATATACATTACTATTTAGCTATGTCCAATTAAATGCTCTCCAGTGTGTATGTATTAGAATATGTACAACACATAGATATTTGCCTGTTTTTAGAACAAACTATTATACTTATCCAGTGACAGATCCACTTTTTAATGTGCTGTTTTCAAGAAAGCACGAATTTGTCAGTGGGAAAGCTAAATGTTTTCAGCAAAGTAATGCAATGAAAGAAAAATGTCACTTAAGAACATTTCCCACATTCAAGATAGAGGTCTATGACCAGTCCATGGACTTTAAAATTACTCTATGCTAGCCTAAACATGAATATAAAAATTAGTCCAAAACATGACATTAATAAGGCAAAAAAGTCATATGCAAATTAAAACTTTGCCAGAGGAATAATAATTAAACATGTATTACATAAACTATGCCATAATGGCACTATGTGCCCCTAAAAGTAAAAGCAATTGATTATTCTGAGAAGTCATCTTGAAAATTAGTGTCTAATAAAATGAAAGAAATCTACTCCCTTGCTCAGCTCTAGTGTCTAAAAGTAGTATTTTGAAATACTTTGTTTTATAGCTCATTGTGTTGTTCACCACCATACTCATTATCATTATTTTTGTGGGTCTTAATTTACCATTTCAGGCAGTAGCTGTCTAAAGTAACAGAATGAGATATCAAACACAATACCTTTTAAAACAATTATAAGCAAATGAGGAGATGGATAACCTGTTCTCCATGATGTGCTTATTTCACGTCTCATGCCTGTATCAAAACATCTCATGTACCCCATAAATATACATACCTACTATGTACCCACACAAATTAAAAATAAATAAATAAATAAAATTACAAGCATACATAACAATTCATATTTCATGAAAACATAAACAAAACGTTTTACACTAAACAATAGAATGACTGTCAGGGAAGGAATGGAGAATGGGAGTGGGAGATGACAATTTAAAAAATCAATAAATGAATCACTAAAACAAAAGGGATTTCAGCATGCTGTGATTTAAGGGGTATGATTAACTTAAACTTCTGCATCAGGGGTTCAAAAAGTACTAATCTGTTTGCATTTTAGCTTCTTTGGGGGCAGTGGTTCAATACTGAATGCAAATCGTAGTGACCCAAGGAGCTTTTAAACAATGCCCCCTCTTAGACTCAACCCCTGGATGTTCTGATTGATGTCTGGAGTGAAAATTATGCATATGTATTTGTTGTGATTAAACATTACCAGGTGAAGACATCGGTGTACCTATAATGCTCGGCAAAACAATAAATATTACCAGAATTCCTGATGCTACTTTTAAGAGCAATACTCTTAAAAAGCTCCAGAAGTGATCCTAATGTTTGTGCAAAGTTGAGGACCATTATTCTAGTTCATACTCAGGCTGTTCATTACTTATGACATTCTTTCCCTTGCTTTTCTTTCTTTATTTTTCTTTTTTTTTTGACGAAGTCTCGCGCTGTCGCCCAGGCTGGAGTGCAGTGGCGCGGTCTCACCTCACTGCAAGCTCCGCCTCCTGGGCTCACGCCATTCTCCTGCTTCAGCCTTCCAAGTAGCTGGGACTACAGGTGCCCACCACCACGCCTGGCTAATTTTTTTGTATTTTTAGTAGAGACGGGGTTTCGCCGTGTTAGCCAGGATGTCTTTTTCTTATTTTGTAATTTCCTGGTGTTATTTCTCATAGTGGGCAGGAAGGATTTGTACAACTTTTTTATCTTTGGTGGTTAAAAATGTATTTATTTTATACAAGTTTGATTAATAGATTATACATAGCATTCTTATTTAGAATCATTTTCTCACTCAAATTTTTTAAATATTTTCTCTGTCTTTGAGCATCCAATTTTGTTGAAATCAATTTGGTTTCTTTTGTTGTACATGTTTCTTCTTATTATATTTTCCTGAAATTTTTATTGATTTCTTCTTTATCCTTAAAGTCCTGAAATGTTACTAGTGTTATCGATATGTAACTTTCTTCTGTGTAACCAGCTCAGCACCTGATAGGGCCTTTCAATATAATTTTTTTCTATTATTTCTATTATTTCCTTGATTACTTTCTTTCCTCCATTAACCCCTCCTGAAATGCTTGTTAGATTAACACTGGTACTCAGGAATTGTACCTGCATATTGTAACTTTATAAATAAATAAATAAATAAATATTGGAATTACATATTGGAAATAAATAACATTGGATTTTTTAAAAACATAATCTTTTCAATACTAAGTTTGGTCTTGCTGGATTATTTTCTTATTAAATGCATTGATTTATTTCTTTTGTAATCACAATTAAAATTCATTTTCTACAAACTCATTCTCTGGTGTTTCTTTTTTTGTAATAGGTCATTCTTGTTTTATGGATGCAATATCATCTTTAACTTCTCTGAGGGAACTAATAGGAATATTTTTAACTTTCATTTTGGTTCCTAAGTTATTTGTTTCCTATGGGGCTAATTTTTTGGTTTATTTATTTTGATTCTTGCTATGGATGCTATTGGTTTTCCTCCAATATGTGGTGATATTTAGATATCAGTTTATATTTATTGAATGAAAAATTAGGATGATTAATAGAGTTAGTGTATTGTTTTCCTAACAGACCTTCAATTATGAGAGGTGTGATTTTTTTATGGGTGGGGGGCTTTGTTCATACGGAGAGTATGTGTCAGTAATGTATTGCTCTCTAGGTTACTGAGCATGAAACAATGGAACAGTTTGGCTGTTGAAATTTTGAGCTAATCCTTGGTTATTTTCAGAAGGACAGATCTTTCATTTAGTGTTTAGAGCTGAGGCTTTCTCTGTCCTGTTTTCTCTTCCCAATTATTTGCTGTATTCCCAATTATTTATTCCCAATTATTGCTGTAATTGATCTCGTATATAATTGATCCCAATTTAATTATTTATTCCCAATTTATCCAAATTATTTGCTATATTCTCTAAAACTTTCTAGTATACTGCTGGCTCACCTTTCCCCCACATATTCTAATTTTCATTAAAAAACATTTCAGTGGACCTGAAAAGAAATGGAGATAGTTGTTTGCATTAAATTTGACAATTTTACACTGAAAACCCTGATGAGCATATGATAGGTTTTAATTAATTAAAAGGAAAAATGCATATAGATACCAATATGCTGAAGTACATTAATGAGTAGATTCAGTAAGTTTATGACCTAGAATAAGGCAAGATATTGCTAAAAGAGTAATTAATCATTTAGATCAAAAATTTAGAATCACTAATATAAACAAACCTAGGACACACTGGTAATTGCAGACCTAATGTACACTGTCAGTATGTTTGTAGTAGATAGCCCAATATTTTGTAGATATGTACATCTGTTTGTCTATTCATCCATATATTTGTCTCCTTATTGCTTTATTCATCCTGCTTTTCCTGTATCTATGCAATGAGTTTTAAAGAAAACAATAAAAAATATCCAACTTCTTTAGCCTTCCAGGTAAGGATAAAGATAATGGCCCTAAAACTCTTTAACCTGATATTTAAGTTACAACAGGGTTTATTACTTTTCTGTGCTGTGGACCCCATGGTAGTCTAGAGAAACCTATGGACCCTTTGGCAAAATAATATGTTTAAATATGCAAAAAATAAATACACAAGATTATATGCAGGAAACTAAGTATAATAAAACAAATTTGTTATAATAACAAAAAAACAAATTTCTTATACATTTCACATTTATAGTGCGTGCTCTTTTTCTTGATTACTTTTACCAGAGGACAGTCAGATTATAGGCCTTTTCCAAGAACTACTATTAAGAAGAAAGTATTGCTATTTTTGTTTTCCATTAACTTCAGAGCTATCTTTCTTATTTCCTCATTTCTTCTGTCTTTAGCTTTATACTGGATTTATTCTGTTTTTCTTTTTTCTAAACTCTTAAATTAGAATATTACCTCATTAAGTTCCAGCTTTTCTTCTTTTCAAGTATAAGAATGTTAAATACATTAGCATTTCTCTAAGTAATGCTTTATTGCATTTCATACTTTTTGGTACATAGTAATTTTATGATGACTGTTTCAATGTATTTTCTATTTTTTTAGATTTACTTTATGATATGAATTATTTAATAGCATATTTTAAAATTTTCAAATGTGTGATTAAAGTTCATTTTCATAACTGATTTCTAGCTTAAATGTAGTCAGAAAAGACATATCTAGCTGTTATGGTAATGATGTTTTGGAATTTATAGATGCTAGTTTTGTAGTTCATTAAATGAGCAAATTTTGCTCTGAGTACTTGAAAAGTACATATACTTTCAATTTAGGGAGTGCATTTTTTTCTGTAGAACATGCTTGTGAATTGTGATATTTAAATCTTATACATCCTCAAATTTTTTGGTCTGATTGATCTATATCAATTACTGAGAAAGTTATATTAAAGTCTGCTATAATAGTGAATTTGTCAATTTTACCATGTTGTTTTGTCCTTTTGTTTTAGAAAGTCAAAAGATATATTATTAGATGAAGTTTAGAATTTTACATATTACTGGTGAATTGGGCCTTTTATCATTATACACATATTTTCTGATACTTTAATTCAAATCATGTAGCCTAATTGTGATGCAGTTTTTTATCTGGAATTTAATTTTAATTTTTCCTTGAACCCTGAGGGCCATTTTTGTTTAAATTTGGCACCTTTGATAGCTGTGCCTTCTTGTATCTCGGGCCTTCCTTCTGAAACCTTGTATTTCTAAAGTATATTCACTCACTATTCTCTTAGAAGATTTTGTGTTTATTTTTGTGGCAATGTAATCTCTATTTCATCTTCATTTTTGTTGTTGTTTGCTTAAAATGTCTGTATATCACTCTCATTCCTGAATGATAGTTTTGGGAAGACATAACATTCTGGTTGGCATCTATTTTCTCTTCTGTGAAGATAGACATTCAGCTGTCTTCTGGCTTCTATTTTTGCTTTTGAGAATTCAGCTGTTTTGTTGGTTCTTCATGAAGAATGTCTTTTCCCTCGGACTGCTTTAAAGTCTTCACTTTCTCTTTATTGATCTTCAGTGCCACTGTAGTTCCTATAGTACATCTAGGCGTATATTTCTCTTCAGTAATCCTGTTTAAAATCTACTGGACTTTCTGAGCCTCAGAATTGGTGTCTTTATCATTTCTGGAAAATTCTCAGCTACTATCACTTTGGATATTGCCTTTTATCCATTTATCCCTATTCGCCTCTCAGGAACTATGAATAGACATATAGTGACTTTTTAACTTTATCCTCAATATCTCTTAACTTCTATTTCATATTTTCATTTCTTTATGATTTTGTGCTATGTTTTGTGTGACTTTTTAAGCTCAATATTCTCTTAAATAAATTCTCTCTTTACCCAGTGGCCAAGAGTTTGCTTTTTGTTTTTGTTCTTGTTTTTGAGACAGAGTTTCACTCTGTTGCCCAGGTTGGGGTGCAGTGGTGCGATCTCAGCTCACTGCAGCCTCCGCCTCCTGGTTTCAAGCGATTCTCCTGCCTCAGCCTCCCAAGTAGCTGGGATGCCCGCCACCATGCCCAACTAATTTTTGTATTTTTAGTACAGATGGGGTTTTGCCATGTTGGCCAGGCTGGTCTCAAATTCCTGACCTCAAGTGTCTGCCCGCCTTGGCCTCCTACAGTGCTGGGATTACAGGCTGAGCCACCGTGCCTGACCCCTAGAGATTGCTTTTAAGCCATCTATCGAGTTACTCATTTTAATGATTGTAAAAATTCTATTTAAAAATTTTGAAATATCTCCCTGGTTATTTTTGATAATCTCTTATTCTGTATTATACATTTACCTGTTTTTTTTTTTTTTTCTTTAAGCCTTGTGTTTTAATATTCCTTACTTGATAATACCAATATTTGTATCTTTGGGGCAGTATTCTGTAAGTTTTAAAAAATTCCCTCCTGATAATCCAGTTTTTCTCTCTTTCTCTGATGGTGGCCATTTTGCTTATGTGAAAATGTTATGAGATTGAGATATAAAACCCATTTCTTCAGAGAAGAATGTTTCTGTTTTCTATAGTTGAGTATGGGGGTAGGATTACTTAGTGTTTGACTTACAGAACTTGTTGGCCAGAAAGGTATGCTACTTAATTTATTTCTCAATCTCAAGTAAAGGCACACTAAAGTCTGGAAAATTTCAGGGGAAAATTTTCTTTTTCTTTCTAGTTCTACATAGATTCATGGCCAAACTAGGCAAATATTCTACCATGTCCTTCTGCTTTTTCTTTCTTCTTCTTTTTTTAATCTTCCTAATTCAACCACACAGTGCATTGCCTTTCAGGATATCAGGTTCTGTGTGGTGGTTTCTGTTTTTATCTTTCTTTTTTGAGTGCTCCATAAACAGTAATTTTGATTGTTCCCCATGTCTGTGGCTCATTAAAGGCCAAAATGCTACATCACCATAAGTGTTTTCTTACCTCTTTAGATGCCTCCAAAAGCTTCTATTTTCCTGCCAACTCAACCATGCATTTAAAAATTATTTTAAAAATATTTTATCTAATGAGCACACCTAATGTCCAGATTGTGGTTTCTAAATACTATTTTTGAGAAATGGCTGCTGTGGGACTGGCTCATGGAGAGTACACAGTGAACCTGATACATCCTGTTATGCCAGAAAACAAGCAAGCTCTGTATTAATGGAGATGTGCACAAAAACCCAGAATCAGTTCTGGAATAATTTGAGCATCAAAAAGGATAATGAACATAACTGACTATAAACATTAAATACATAAAAGTCTATGACACCACCATGGTGTCGGACAGTAAGAGACATGCTGCAATGAGGAGATTATTACACTCACTCTTTAATTTTCATATTAGTAATTAATGGAAAAGTTAATCATTTGTTATAACGCTTGGAGGAAGTACATTTCAGACCATGGTATGAGATAAAGGTCTTTAAAAACAATCAAACAAACAAATACCAGAAGTTTACTAATGCCAGTTTAGAGAAGGGAGGGAATGAGGGAATTAGAAAATGATTATTTTGTAACCCTGAGTAAAATCGTTCAGAAAAGGACTTAGAGGCTAAAGTCATTAAAGGAAATGTTTTGGAGAAACAGGATTATTTACTAAAAGCAAAGCATCACAACAAAATCACTTGCTAATTGCATGAAGAAGGGGAAAAATACTTACCTTTAAAATGGAAAGATTTGGCAGTCATCATCTTGACCATGGATGAAAAGCAGTCTCTCTAACAGTGGACTGCTTGACATCAAATGTTTCCTGATGAAATGGGGGCAGGGCCTGCAACTTATTCTTGCCCAGCGTTCTTCACCTGGATAAAGTCAAGCCTCTCTCTTTAACTTCCTGTGTTGTAGGACATACACAGGGTTAGAAAAATGACACCATGAGGGAAAGAACACATCTAGACTGTGGAACCTTGTACGGTTACACTGCCTAAGTCTCTTCAAAATGTCAAACGCACAAGAGAAAGAGAAGTGGGCAGTGTGAATTTTGATTGAGTCAAAGTTCTAAAAAAAAAGCTAAAAGTATATTTTGGAGAAAACTGAGAAAATTTGAGAATGGACTGGCTCTTAAATAATATTATAGAATTACAGATTGAGTAGTTCTTATCCAAAATGCTTGGGATCAGATGTGTTTCAGAGTTGAGAAATTTTTTTCCGGATTTTAGAATATTTGCATATATATAATGAGACAACTTAGAGGTAGGACCCAAGTCTAAACACAAGCTTCATTTATCTTTCATTACACATTTTATTATACATATACCCTGAAGGTAATTTTATACAATATTTTATATAATATTGTGCATTAAATAAAGCTTTTGTACATAGAAACATCAGGAAGCAAAGGTGTCATTATCTCAGCCACGCATGTTGACAATCTGTGGTTGTTTGGCATCACTGCCACTCCTGACTCAATTTGTATGCCGTAAGTAATAATTTTCTTGCGCTTATTCTCACATAAGTACTTAACGATTAAATGTATGACATATAATTAATACGGTGAAAAAATAGTGTGTCCAGGGTAACTAAGCAGCCCAACGGCATCACTAAAATACCTGTTTCAGCTACTAAGCAAGAACAACAATGAACAATGCCAAGTTTTCTGTCTCCACTTACAATGCTGTGTTTTGGCTAAAAGGTTACTATATGCTCTATTTTGATAGTTTTCTCAGGTGAGAAGAAACATCAGAAACAGTTGAGGGACCAGAAAGTGGGTTCTCTACTGATGAAAAGGCGTTATTCTGGATGGCTTTTAAAAAATGTTTCCTAGAGTCATGTGCCTCATTAACAACAATTGTCGTCTTAGAAGTCACTCTTTGATTTGTTAACTGTACAAGCTGACACAATTTCTTGTTATGAATGCATGCTGTTCTAGTCCTTCAATAAGCCCATTATATATTTTCACCACGTCATCTATAGGCACTTTTTTCTACAGTGTTAACAATGCCACCTTCATTGTCCTTATTTATCACAATCACCTTGGTTCAGAATTATTTTGGCTATCTCACCATCAGTCAAGGAATGAACAACTGAAGCCTCATTATTGATGTTAAAAACTTCAATATCTACTTTCTCCAGCTCACTGATTAAAGTTATATTTTTTAAAACATAAGGATTTCAGGCATCATTTTTTCTCATTTGACATACAGTATCCTTCAAAGTCACCACCTTGTTCATCATGATAACTGAACATAGTTGCATGCCAGAGGTTGTGTCAGGCATCCAGAACTGTGTCTCTAGTCACTGTGTTAAAAGCATTGGCAACTATATATATATCATCCTTCATCCTAAACTCCTTTTGGAAACCTTCTACGCCCATGCCTCTGTTCACTGCTGCTAGGCATGCTGTTCAAGAAAGTGTTTTTACATTCACTCTTCATTGATCTAAGGATACCCTGGTCACATTGCTGAATTAACAAAGTTATATTTTGTGGATGAGCACAACATAACCATCATTTGTGATGAGAATTTCAGCTAAAGAATGAACAGAACAGTTTTCAAGGAATAACGATATCTTGCAAGTAATCATCCAGTCCAGCTTCCCTGCAGTTAGCATGAGCCACTGGTACACAATGTTTTTGAAACCCATCATAAAAGATTTCCCTAGTAATCCATACTTTTTTAGCATAATAATGGACTGGGAAGAAATTCATTTCTTGAAAGCAGTGAGGATGCAAGCTTATGTCTATCACAGCAAATTTTCCTTGGTTCTGTGTCTGCTGCATTAGCACATCCAGCATGGTTATTCTGTCCTCGACATCCTTCATTCTTGTAGGAACTGTTTCATCAGCTGTACTCAATGTCTTTCTAGGGTAGCAATGGCAAAACAGCAATATTTTGTCAGAATTATCGATTTGTTCTGGTGTTTTATTTTCATCTGCAGTGACCTTAGCAAACTCATCAATGAATTTCTCCACAATTTCATGATCAGCAGATGCTTTGTCACCAAAAATCTTTTAAAAAATTAATGTTCTGTCTTTTTAAAAATTTCTTCATGCAGCCTGTTGGATATTTACAATTCCCTTCATTCTTCAGTTCATTGTGATAGATCTTTGTTGCTTCATGACCAGCATATGATTAAGGTACATGTATTGACTGTGATGCTGATGGATTCACTCTTTCAATAAAATGAGATCTTCATTTTAGGTATAGGTGGCTTAAAAATTTTTTTTTCATTAACTTCTCTTCACGAATTTCTGGATAGAACTTTAACAGTTTATTCTTCTGTTTCTTCAGGTCACACATGTTGGCCATTCCAAAACCATACTCTTCTGAGATGTTTCACACTTACACCACTGTCCAGTTTCTCCAACAGCTTGACTTTGTGTGCTATAGATAAATATAAATGCCACCTCGTTTTGTTATCACAGGAGTATCTGCAGGCCTTTTTAACATCTCAGCAATACTTTTATACTATAGAATAGAGAATAAACAACAACAACAAAAAACAGCACAAAACAAAACAAAAAACAACACAACACACACACAAAACAAAACAGTGAGTAATGCATTAGGTCTTGGTCCTATGCAGGGCACTGGGGAACCTGCTGTTGTTATGGCCAGCCTGCAAACAAGCTGTTTTGTTACTGTTTGTTCATGTGCTTCATGGGGGAATCCGGACATGTGTGGAAACAATATACCACAGCAAAAGGGAGCTGAGAGGGTCTTTTTTCCCTTGGAGGCACTAAATAAACTGTGTTGTGCATCCATATTTTGACTGTGACCCATCACATAAGGTCAGGTGTAAAATTTTCCATTTTTGGTGTCATGTCAGTATTCAAAGAGTTTTGGATTTTGGAGCACTTCAGATTTCAGATTTTAGATTAGGGATGCTTAATCTATATGGTAATTTAAAAAATATGATGATGTTTGCATTAGTCAGAGTTTTCCAGAGCATAACCAAGAGGATGTGTAGATAGATACACATCTATATATATATGTATCTCTATGTATATCTATAGAGATAGATATATATATGTATACGTATACATATATACACACACATACAGAGAGAGAGAGAGATTTATTGTAGGGACTTGGTTTTTATGATGATTTATTCATCCGTTTCATACTGCTGACAAAGACATACCCGAGACTCAGCAATTTACAAAAGAAAGAGGTTTAATTGGACTCACATGGCTGGGGAAGATCTCACAATCATGGTGGAGGGTAAATGGCACTTCTTACATGGTGGTGGCAAGACAGAATGAGGAAGATGCGAAAACGGAAACCCCTGATAAACCCATCAGATCCCGTGAGACTCTTTCACTACCATGAGAACAGTATGGGGAAACTGCCCCCGTGATTCAAATTATCTCCTACTGGGTCCCTCCCACAACATGTGGGAATTATGAGAGTACAATTCAAGATGAGATTTGGGTGGGGGCACAGCCAAACCATACCATTCTGCCACTGGCCCCTCCAAATCTCATGTCCTCACAGTTCAAAATCAATCATGCCTTCCCAACAGTCCCCCAAAGTCTTAACTCATTTCAGCATTAACTCAAAAGTCCAGAGTCCAAAGTCTCATCTGAGACAAGGCAAGTCCCTTCCACCTGTGAGCCTTTAAAATCAAAAACAAGCTAGTTACTTCCTAGATACAATGTTGGTACAGGTATTAGGTAAATACAGCTGTTCCAAATGGGAGAAATTGTACAAAAGAAAGGGGTCACAGGGCCCTTGCAAATCTGAAATCCAGCTGGGCAAATTTTAAAGCTCCAAAATGTTCTCCTTTGACTCCAGGTCTCACATCTAGGTCATGCTGATGCAAAAAGTGGGTTTCCATGGTCTTGGGCAGCTCTGCCCCTGTGGCTTTGCAGGGTACAGCCTCTCTCTCAGCTGCTTTTACGGGCTGGCATTGTCTGTGGCTTTTCCAGGTGAACAGTGCAAGCTGTCAGTAGATCTACCATTCTGGGGTCTGGAGGATGATGGCTGTCTTCTCACAGCTCCACTAGGTGATGCCACAGTAGGTGATGCTCTCTGTGTGGGGGCTCCAACCCCACATTTCCCTTCTGCACTGCCCTAGCAGAGGTTCTTCATGAGCACCCTGCCCCTGCATTAAACTTCTGCCTGGGCATCAAAGCGTTTCCATACGTCTTCTGAAATCTAAGTGGAGGTTCCCAAACCTCAATTCTTGACTTCTGTGCACCTAAAGGCTCAACACCATGTGGAAGCTGCCAAGGCTTGGAGCTTCCAGTCTCTGAAGCCATGGCCTGAGCTGTGTATTGGCTTCTTTCAGCCACAGCTGGAGCAGCTGGGATACCAGACACCAAGTCCCTAGGCTGCACACAGCATGAGCACCCTGGTCCCAGCCCATGAAACCACTTTTTCCTCCTGGGCCTCCAGGCCTGTGATGAAAGGGGCTATCATGAAGGTCTCTGACATGGCCCGGAGACATGTTTCCCAGGGTCTTGGGGATTAACATTAGTTAACATTAACATAGTAACATTGCTACTTATGCAAATTTCTGCAGCCAGCTTGAATTTCTCCTCAAAAAATGTTTTTTTTTTTTCTACTGCATCATCAGGCTGCAAATTTTCTGAACTTTTATGCTGTGTTTCCATTTTAAAATGGAATGCTTTTAACAGTACCCAAGTAACCTCTTGAATGCTTTTCTGCTTGGAAATTTCTTCCACCAGATATCCTAAGTCATCTCTCTCTAGTTCAAAATTGCACATATCTCTAGGGCAGGGGCAAAATGCTGCCAGTTTCTTTGCTAAAACGTAACAAGAGTTACCTTTGCTCCAGTTCCCAAAAAGTTCCTCATCTCCATCTGAGACCACCTTACCCTGGACTTTATTGTTCATATCACTATCAGCATTTTTGTCAAAGCCATTCAACAAATCACTAGGAGGTTTCAAACTTTCCTGCATTTTCCTGTCTTCTTCTGAGCCCTCCAAACTATTTCAACCTCCGCCTGTTACCCAATTCCAAAGTCACTTCCACATTTTTGGATATCTTTTCAACAATGCCCCACTCTACTGGTACCAATTTACTGTATTAGTCCATTTTCATGCTGCTGATAAAGACATACTTGAGACTGGGGAATTTTCAAAAGAAAGGTTTAATTGGACTCAGTTTTATGTGGCTGGGGAAGGTCTCACAATCATGGCAGAGGACGAGAGGCACTTCTTCCATGGCGGCAGCAAGAGAGAATGAGAAAGATGCAAAAACAGAAACCCCTGATAAACCCATCAGATCTCGTGAGACTTATTCACTACCATGAGAACAGTATGGGGGAAACCACCCCCATGATTCAATTATGTCCCACTGGGTCCCTCCCACAACACATGGGAATTATGGGAGTACAATTCAAGATGAGATTTGGGTGGGGATACAGAGCCAAAACAAATCAATTATGGAAACTTGCTCAGTTCAAAATCTGATGAAGGAAGCTGGCAGGAAGGAGACTAAGGAGAAATATCAGAGGTCAAATTCAATTGCAGTCTGCTGGTAAACCAGAAAGAGCCAATGTTGAAGTTCAAGTCAAAGACTGTGTGCTGGCAGTATTTCCTCCTGCTTGGGGGAGGTCAGCCTTTGTATTACTCAGACCTTTAACTGATTGAATGAGGCCTACCCATATTATGAAGGGCAATTTGCTTTACTCAAGTTCCACTGATTTAAATGTAAATCTTATCTAAAAATACACTCACAGACACCAAGAATAAAGTTTAACCGAATAACCTGGTGCTGTGGCCCAGTCCAGCTGACACATAAAATTAACCATTACAACATTGTATCAATGTAGAAGCAAGTTATTATTCTTAGCAGATGCCTGCAGAACTACTTAATGATAAAGTGTTACAATACTGACAGCTCACTTCAAAATGATTCAGAATATATACACACACACATATATGTAATATATATACCTAGATATAAACACACACACATATAGCAAAATTTCAGCAATTGTTTATCCTGACCACTAGGTATATAGCAAATTATAGCATAAGAATCTTTTTTTAATCTAAAATTTTTATTTGGTCCTTTGAAGGGTTTTGTTTTGTTTTGTTTTGGATGTGTACTTTAAGATATACCTAGAGTACATAATAGGCAATATTAACTATATTTTAACTGTTATTCATAAATGGTTGAGGATTATAATTCATCTAATTATTTTGGCAATTTGCTATTTCCTTTGGAAAATAAATTGCCAAAATCCACTGTGTGAAATTATCTTTTTCACAAAGTATAAAGTTAATGCTTTCATAATTTAGAGTCTAGTTTATTGGAATAATTTGTAACTACATTATAAAGTATATAATACATGTTCAAAGCATGTGCTTGTGATTACATTAATGTTACCAATCTTTCAATAACTGTGTTTTCATTATCATATTTCATTTGTTAGTATATATAGGAGTTAGTTACTCCTTTTATGCAGTATTTAAATGTAGCAAAATTGCATAATATTTTGAGTATGAGTATCTATTGTATTTATTTATCCAGGAATTTAACTCTTTTTATTATAAACAAATGATGTTTATTCCACTTTGGATCTTTTCACATAGGCATCTTTGTCATCTTTTCTTCTTACTTTTTTACTAATGAGGGAATATAACATTAAAATCTGGCAATTAATGAAACAATGAGAAAATCAATAAAAGTTAACATTAAAATTTTCCTGAAGAATAATAATTTGTGTCTCTAGATATTACCCTATTGCATGTTTATAGCTATCATTATGTGGAAATACTAACTTCTCTGCTAAAAGTATAAAATTCGATTACTTTTAAATTTCAATTAATCATTTTAGACATAGGCAAATGACGTAAATGATATCCAAAGCTTAGTTAAGACAAACACATTGAGATTTAATAATGAAAGACCAAAATAATACATTTCTTGTTATTTTCTACTTCAAATCTATACCGCCAATTGGTCTTTTATTCTTAGACATGTTTTATTAAAATTATATTTAGGTTTGTAAGAGATTAACTATCTTGGCCGGGTGCGGTGGCTCATGCCTGTAATTCCAGCATTTTGGGAGACTGAGGCGGGCGGATCACGAGGTCAGGATATTGAGAAACCCTGTCTCTACTAAAAATACAAAAAATTAGCTGGGCGTGGTGGCACGCACCTGTAGTCCCAGCTGCTCAGGAGGCTGAGGCAGGAGAACTGCTTGAACCTCGGAGGCGAAGGTTACAGTGAGCCAAGATTACCCCGCTGCACTTTAGCCTGGGCAACAGAGTGAGACCTCCACATCAACAAAAAAAAAAAAAAAAAAAAAAAAAGGGAGAGAGAGATTAACTATCTTAAAACAATCAATTATACTCTAGGAGAGACTAATGGAACACAGTAAATTTAAACAAAATATTTCACATGTTTGTTATGCTTCTTCTCTTTATAATTCAACAGATGCACTTAAAACCTTCAAGGGAAGAACATCCCAATTAGCAGTAAAGTCATCTCTCCTCTCTAGGAATATCTGGAAAGCAGAATTCTGGGTTAACATACTTTATTCAAATAGCTTCTCTTTTCCCCAGAGAAGAAACAATTTAAGGTGAATATTTTACTTTCACCCTCACTTTTTAATTTCTCATTAAAACTGTGACACATTATTAAAACTCTTATTTATGAAAAAGAATGAAATTTGTGTATTTTAGTTCACATACTTTTGAAACAGTCAACATTCTTAAGCAAAAATCTCTACAGATAAGTTTAAAGCAAAACAAAACCTTTATCAGCTATAGTGTAGTTTTCTTAGAGTTTTTGAAAGGCCAAAACGGGAGCAATTTTAGACACTATTTCCAATCCAATAATTAACATTACCAAGAGTTTGGAAGCAAGAGGATGTTTTAAGTAGTGGGAAAAAGCCTGGATTCCAGAGTCAGAAGAGCTATATGACATTAAGAATGCACTCATCTCAACGTTCTCATTTCTTTAAAAAGAGACAAAATATTACCAACGTTTCCTACATGTTGCTTTACTACTCAACTTGGCAGTGACTTAGGATCTCATTCAATGCTAAAGCACTCAAGTTATTCTTGGTTATTGTTTACCTTATTACTGTCCTTGAGGCTTTAGCAGCTTCTGCTTCATTCTCTGATTTCACCGTTACTCCGATCCTATTCACTTTGTCTAAAGACAAAGTTATCTGTGGTCCAACCCAATTTCTTATTTTAAACAGAACTACAATTCCCAAAATGTTAATCTTATTATCATAGATGATCACTTACTAGGCTTGTACATTGTATTTAATGCTTTTCTTATATAGATATACCAAGATTTCCCTACGTCAAGCTCTGTGCGCTACATAGTGACATGATTAACTTTCCTTATCTAGGACAAATTTAGACAGTTGTACATTGGCTAATGTATGAATGTTTTATAGTGTTGTCAACCAGTGGTGATAGCATATCCACTAACAACTTAATTTTGCCATAATTGTCATTGTTATACAAGTGTTTGTCTAATTATTTCAATAATCTAGTCAACTGATTTTTATTGAGTTGCATTTGTAGGCTCAGTTCTATTTCAGGCACAAGGTCTTAAACAAAAAAGAAAACAAAATTAAACACAAATAAAACTCCAGCCCCTGTGGAGCTTACATATTATTACACTTTGCCCTCTTTTAAAATAAAAATGAGAGGAAAAAAACCCAGAAAAATAAAGAAAGCTTGAATATGAGAAATGAAAGACGCACAATTTTATGTAATTGCAACAAATTAGGTGGCAACAGTGGAAAATTTTAGACCTGGATGGAAGATCTTTGGGTTTACTATGTTCAACTTTGAGTTAAATAGCAAAATTAGAGATCCGAAATTCTGGAAATATATACCTGTCCAAATGAAAAACAATTAAGAACTTTATAGTACTTCAAACTGTAATGTATTTTTCAAAGAGGTATGGGTTAGCAATTCTGAAACCACTTTCTGTGTATTTCAGCACTGAACAACAACAAAATATATATATATATATGTGTGTGTGTGTATTATATATATATATATATGTACTGTGGATAATGAGAGCCAGATATTTTTATGGAAAGTAGTTACCAATAAGGAAAGGGTTAAAATTTAAAATAAACATGGATACAGGTAAGTTTGTATATACATATTTATCAGCTTTCTCCATTGAGAATGTCTGGAAGAAAGGACAGTTTAGCAGCATAAGCACACCTACTGCCCAGATCTTGGATTCTAAATATTATTCTTTGATAAAACAAACCTGTGTTTTGAAGAAATGGCTGATTCCAAAATTGGGACAAAGAAAGTACAAAATGAGCCTTGAATACTTTGTGGGGCTGCAAAGTAAAGAAATGCTCAGAAAATGATGAAAGTATTTTGAAAGGACACTGTAGCCAACTTGAGGTACCCAGTGGCTGTATCTGGTTCAATCTGAGCAATCAAATAAGTGACAGTGATGAAGTATAGCCAGTAGAATAAAATAATTTTCTGTGAGTTTATGCTAGTATAGTTATTATAATTGAATGAAAACTTAAAGGGAAGGAAAGAATATCTCTTCATTACTGTAGAATTCCATTTAACAAGTGCAGAAGAAATGATACATATATCTTTAAATCACCATTTGGTGTAATCACCATTACAGTGATACTCGTTGTAGACAAGAATTGTCAATGCCTTTTTTTAAATTAATGGGAAAACTATCATGAGAAAGAGAATCTCTAATTTCAAAGCATTTCTCCCATGAGATACTTACTAATTATAAAGGGGAAAATAGTAACCTTACAATGGAGAAATCTGGCAGACCTTATCTTAACCAAGTCATCAAAGTTAACTGCGCCCATAATAGCACATTGATATGATCCTGAGAAGAGCATGTATCATTTCAATGTTATTCTTACCCAAAATGCAGAAGTTGAATTTAACCATAAGAAAACATTAGACAAACCTAAGTTGAAGGATATATTACAAAGTAACTGGCTGGCTGGCATTCTTCAAAAAAGTCAAGGTCATGAAAATCAAAGAGACAACTATCCAAAATGAGAGGAGATTAAGATACCATCTCACGCCACTTAGAATGGCAATCATTTAAAAAATCAGGAAACAACAGATGCTGAAGAGGATGTGAAAAAATAGGAACACTTTTACACTCTTGGTGGGACTATAAATTAGTTCGACCACTGTGAAAGACAGTGTGGCAATTCCTCAAGGATCTAGAACCAGAAATACCATTTGACCCAGCAATCCCATTACTGGATATATACCCAAAGGATTATAAATCATTCTGCTATAAAGACACATGCACACATGTTTTTATTGTGGCACTATTCACAATAGCAAAGACTTGGAACCAACCAAAATGCCCATCAATGATAGACTGGATAAAGAAAATGTGGCACATATATGGAATGGCACACCATGGAATATTATGCAGCCATAAAAAAGGATGAATTCATGTCCTTCGCAGGGACATAGATGAAGCTAGAAACTATCATTCTCATCAAACTAACACAAGAGCAGAAAACCAAACACCACATGTTATCTCTCATAAGTGGGAGCTGAACAATGAGAACACATGGACACAGGGAGGGGAACATCACACACTGGGGCCTGTTCAGGGGTGGGGGACTAGGGGAGGGACAGAAAGAGGAGAAATACCTAATGTAGGTGATGGGTTGATGGGTGCAGAAAACCACCATGGTGCAAGTATACCTATGTAACAAACCTGCATGCTCTGCACATATACCCCAGAATTTAAAGTATAATTTTTTTTTTTTTAAAAGGAGAAAACCATAAGCAAGCTTAAAAAA